>NW_007727323.1:24868-120159 GCF_000696425.1 Galeopterus variegatus | reverse complement strand
TATATATATATATATAGTTTGTTTATCCATTCTCCTGTTGATGAACATGGGGCTTTTCCAGTTTGGGGACTGTTATGAATAAAACTGCACTACATATTTTTATGCACATCATTTTGTGGATATATATTTTCCTTTCACTTGGGCAATGCCTAGGAGCAAAATTACTGGTTCGTAGGATAGGTACTTAATAGTTTTTAAAGAAGAAGTCTGGGCCGGCCTGGTGGCGCACTGGAGAGTGCACCGCCTGGGAGTGCAGCGGCGCTCCCGCCAAGGGTTCAGATCCCATGTGGAGACCGGTTCCCGCTCACTGGTTGAGCGCGGTGCGGGCGCGACACCGAGGGTTGCGATCCCGTTACCGGTCAGTAAAAAAGACAAAAAGAAAAAAAAAAAAAAAGAAGTCTGATGATTTTCCAAATGATTTTTACCCATTCTGTAGTCTCACCAGCAATGTAAGAGATTTCTAGTTGTTTCAGGTTCTCACTGAAACTAATCTTTGTAATTTTAGCTGTTCTGCTGGGCATAAGGAGAATCCCATTATAGTTTTCATTTCCATTTCCCGTTAACTAATGGTGAGGGGCTTCTTTTCCTGTGCCTATTGGCCATTCATACATCTTCCTTTGTGAAGTCTGTTCAAGTCTTTTGCCAATTTTTAATTGTTTGTTTTTATTATTGATTTTTTGTGTGTGATTTGAATACTTATATAACAGTCAATTTATTTGTGTATGTGCAGAACTCTTATTATATGTTTATTCCATTTGTCAATAAAAGAAAATTACTACCGAAATGGTTTACTTATCCTCAAACAGACTTGGTGAAGTATCAATATCTTTGTTTCAGAGTTTCACACCAAAACCAGAGCCAAAGCAGGTGTTGCTACCATCTGAGAGTGATAATCATTAGCAGATGCTACATATGGTATCTCTAGTAACTCAGATTCTACATTATGTAGTTCTCTACATTTTTACACTATTGTGAGTTAATCATTTCCTTCCTATACTTGTTTTAATTTGTCTCTTCAAGGAGAAAAAAAAATCCCTGTGAGAATAATTAGCTTTTATAAATTGGGTATATGAAGCACCTTTTTTTTCCCCCCAGCTGGGGGAAGCAACTATTTTTTTCAAGGGTGGGGGTGGGGAAGGTTTCACCTTCTGTGTAAAACAATGTAGCTGTGAGATTTGAACGCTTTCATTAGCTTGTATCAGGGTCATTACAGAAGTGACAGCTAAGAAATGTTAATGCATACTTAGAAAATGTGTTTGTTCATGGTTCTCAGGCAAAGACTGTGACAGAGCTGCCCCTAATTCCATAAACATAAGGCATATTAATCCCTTTAGTTGACAGGTGCTTCTTAAATGGGCAGATTGGATGAGTAATTGGGTTGTTCTTCTAATCCGGGGCTTTGAATATAAATGAGAAATGTCTCGATATTTTTATTTGTCTTCAGTAATGTCTTCTAATTGATTTATTTTAAAATGAACTGTTTCTGTAGAATGGTGATTTCTTTAAGCATCTGTTGTTCATATGAGAGGAGTTGCAATTAGAAAACATTACTAAAAGTTTGTACCTTTTAACATTTAACCCACTTTACAAATCCCATGTAAGGGACTGGGGAAGTTATCCTCCAATTAATTCATTTTAAGTCACATTTCATTTGGGGTAGGGGGAGAACTATTCCCTAGGAATATGACGAGATTCTTTGTAGGATTGTCAGTGCCTTATATGCCCCTAGGACACAATTTAGTGTCATACCACGTGACCCCCAAATTTTAAGGCAGTTTCCAAAAGAGTCTAATGTACTCTCAAGAGGCAGCTCCTGTCCTGGAAAGACCTGGCTGAATATTCCTCTTTCCTTGATGACAGTCAGAGAAATTACTTAACATTTTAAAGTGTGGGCTGATATATTTCTGAACCTTTTATTGCAGACTCTCACCTGTCAGTGTGATGAAGGATTGGGGAAAAAATTTTAGAATAAATGAGAGCTGTGGCGTGAGAGAAATGGAAGACATTTTATAGAGCAATATAGGAAGAAAAATTTGGAAGGAAAGGTTGGGGAGTTCTAGAGTCTCACATCAGGCAACAAGGGAAGAAGCTAACAAAAGGTCAACACCTTAACTAACCCACAACTTCACATTAACCTATGGTAAATCAGAAGACAGTGGAGTGCTGGGGGAAATGAGGCAAAATTTGGTACGAGATATCCAGAGAGACCCAAGGGCAGGGGATCACCTGAGTAGCCAAATTTTTATGTACAGTATTTTTGCTTTTTCTCAAGTTTAGGGCCAGTTGTATATTTTATGTCCATATACACCATCATTAGTACAAGTATTTGAAAACTTAGTTCATACAGACAGCTGTGTAAATTTTTCACTCATTAGCATTTGAAATGTGAACAAATATAAATTTTTTGGGGGGGGGACGATACAAAGATTTTGCTACATGTGGAAATATGATATTACCATGTTTCATCATGGTTGATGGGAACTCCCAGAAGAGAGTCCATATATCTCCATTTTTGTACCTTCTGGCTCTAACACCCTGACTTGCTTCTAATAAGTACACTAGGAACATCAGTTGATGGAATAAAATCAGATTCAAGAGCTTTCTACCAGACATGGGTACTTCTTAATAATGATCTTTCTTGAGAGAATGCTATAAACCCTTTTTCTTAAATATTAAGTACATCCTACATTTCTACCTCTTTTGCTGGTGTAAAATTCCTCTGTCATGCAAGAAGATTACCTATGACATAGTAAAGCAAGGATCTTTGGAATGACTCTTTTTCCAAGGGTGTTAAAGGCCGGGCACTGCAGAAAGGGACAGTTTGGAAGAAAAAGAGATTTCAGAGGATTGTTTACATCTCCTTGCAAGTGCCTTTGGTATGGTCTTTAGTATCTTTTTAAAAAGTCATTCAAATTAATAAACTTTCAGGGGTGAATGTTGAACCAATTTACAACCTCTTCCCCACAAGAAAGGGAAATCCCCACAAGATTTGGAAAGTTAGAACAATAGAAAAAAATTTTTTTATGTTTGTTCAATAAAACTTGGGATATTTTTTTTCCCTGATTCACTTTTCAGTTATGTGATTAACGGAGTTTCCTTGAAATTTGTAATCCTTTTATGCTAGGTACCACAACTGTTTAAGGAGATGGAATACTAACGGCATTAAACTGTTGTGTTTATTTTGGATTAGTTCACTTTAATTACGTCTGAGCCTTCTCTAATCAGTTTTATGTTTTTATTCAGACATTAATCTGGTATCACATGAAGATAATTATGACAGCTCCTTAATATGAAAAAAAATACAAAAACATTCGACTAATACTTTGAAGAGTGTAAAAGACTTGTACCATAATTCTTAGGCTCAGTGATACTGATTTCTTTATTTTCAAATTCTGGTGAATATAACAATTATCTATTTTTGTGCATTTTGCCTAGTTTCATGAAATTATAGTACAGTGGTTTCTTGGCATCCTTGGGGATTGATTCCAGGACCCCTGTGGATAGCAAAATCTGTGGATACTTAAGTCCCTGATATAAAATGGTGTAGTATTTGCATATAACCTACACACATCTTCCCTTATATTTTAAATAATTTCTAGATTATTTATAATACCTAATACAATGTAAATGCTGTGTAAATAGTTGTTATACTGTATTGTTTGGGGAATTATGACAAGAAAAAAAGTTGGTACATGTTCCATAAAAGTGCAATTTGTGTGTGTGTGTGTGTGTGTGTGTGTGTGAATATTTTCCACCTGCAGTTGGTTGAATCCACAGATGCAGGACCCACAGACTCAGAAAGGTGACTGTACTTTGTTTTCATGTCTGTAAAAAAGCCAGTGCTATCCATTAGCTGTAAACTAGAACACTAAAGTGCTATGTGTATTCATCTTGCATTGGAACTTCGGAATTAGTAAAATGTTTTAGCTATCGTTTGCATTTCACAAACAGGAAGCTCTTCGACCCAGACAAATCTAACAGTAAGGTAAGAACTTGTGCTATATTTATTCTCAACTTTCCTTGGAATGGCTTAATTTTTAAAAATGCAATTAGTGTTCTTTTTAGGTAACAAGAATTGTGAAATGTAAAAAAGTAACAGTGACAAAGTATTTAAGCATAGCATGTCTTCATGCCTTAGGGTTGGGGAGAATGCAGATCTCTAAATTAGATAAAGGTGTATGTCAGATAATTAGAGTATTCTGTTAGAAGTTACTGTACATACATTTTTAATTTGACACAGTCTGTACTGTTTTATTTGGTTATTGTGGAGGGCAGACAAAAATGCATAGGATGTTCTTTTTCCAAATTAAACTTGTTTGGTCAACATGTATTAAACATTTTCTGTAGACAAGATACATATACAACTGTACATTTGAAATATAATTTTATGGTTTTTTTTTTTTTGTCCTCTTTGAGACCAGCCACACCGTACTCAGCCACTGAGCGCTGTAAGCGCACTGGCCATCCCTATATAGGATCCGAACCCGCGGCGGGAGCGCTGCTGCGCTCCCAGCGCCGCACTCTCCCGAGTGTGCCACGGGCTCAGCTCTAATTTTATGTTTTTAATGGAGGTTGCATCATAATAATTATTCTACAGTTCAGCTTCTAATTATTTGTATTTAAGTTACTACAATGTAGTAATTACAAAAAGTTATATTATTTTATGGTATTTTACTTTAAGTCCAGGAGCGTCTTAGACATGAATATATTTGTTAATATTAAAGCTTAATGCAATAATCTGTAATGTTGACACTAAACATATTTGTGAAAGTTGTCAGAATCAAAATGGAATCACTCACTTTAAGACAAAAAACAGAAAAAACTTTCAAATAGAGCAAAGAAAGGCCGTGAAGGAAGAGTTCTTATCTATAAATGCCTGATAACAAGAACTATCACAAAAGACACTGCAAAAACCACAACCTTACACAAAGGACATCAGAATCTTACATTTACAAAAATACTTCTGTGAGGACATGGGTCCAGCAACTGCCTGTCCAGCCTTGGACTGGTGCCATGCTTGTTATTGATTCTTGTAGCCAAGGATAATTCTCTAAAAACAATTATGTGACTCCCCATCATTTTTTATTTAAAACCCTTTGTCTTCCTTTACCTCCCTGGATACACACACAATTTACCATGGTAGGCACATTCCCATTGTAATACCTATGCCAGATTAAATATCATTTTACTTTAGAGCCTCCCTCTCTGCTTTTAGGTTGACATATTCCTTGTGAAATTTAAAAAAGTTTATAAAGTTTCTATCAATTTAATCTGATGAAATATCAACCATAATTTATGATAATTCAATGGTCAACCATTCTTACGTACTTATATACTTCTTCAGGCAGTATGCTGTAATGGTTAAGACCTTAAACTTGGTTCCTGCGTAGACTGGGATCATATCATTGTTCAGCCATTTATTACCTGTTTAAATGTAGGAAGGTTTAATAAGCCTTGGTTCTTTTACTGGTGAAATGGGAGTAATAGTAGTATCCACCTTATGAAGTTATGATGATTAAATGGGCAAGACCATGTGATGTGCCCAATATTGGACTCATATTAGGGGCTCAATAAATGCTAATCTTTTATACCCCATACCTGGCACAGTGTCTTTCACAAATTAGGTGCTCAAAATTATTTATTGAATAAGTCAGCCAGGGCTTTGGGGTTCTGAAAACAATTGATTCTGAAACACCTGGTTAGATAGGTTGTATTCACTCTGGTAATTTGTTAAATGTATTCCTGAGTAAAGTGCTAATTACGAAAATCAATAAATAAGATTTTTGATGACCTAGAAAGATCAAGATACTTTTCTACATGCCGTGGGACATATAAAGCAGAATAAAAAATCGTTCTTGTCAATAAGGAACTTACATTACAACTATAGATGGGGGAAATAAAACTTGAATATTTGAAAAGTTTGAGAATAAATTTACTGTAAATAACAAGTGAAATAATAAAAGAAAAAGATAAAAAAAGATTGTTAAGTAAGTGATGAAGATAATGAGAATCTTAGAAGTTAAGTAAAATATCAAGCCTAGGATTCAGGGAAGATTCAGTTACAACTCAAAACTTCCATATTGTTAATATTCAGAATTTTTTGCATTATTGTCAAAACTGATAATAAGTGTGTTCCATTCCTCTCCCCTAATATTCATATTTCAAAGTAGATCATGCACTAATATAGTCCAATATTTATGAACCTGGTGACAGTGCTCAGTACATGAGGACCAATATGGCCTAGTTGGACATAAAAAAATGAACAAAAAATATTCCCTGAACTGGAGCATAGTGCAGAAATGCACACATAGAATACAAACTGCAATATGGCAAGTTCATTCAACTAATGTACATTAGATGAGGGTAAAAGATGAGCATCATTTGCATGTACTCATTATTGAATGGGCAGTGTGTTTGCCAGGAATACAAAGGAGGAAAAGATATAACTCTGAACCCAAGGAGGAGATAGTCTCAAATGAGGGGTGGGTGACAGACACCTGTATAGATATACACAGTATTCAGACAAATACTTGAATAGAAATTTGTGCAAATTCTCTGGGAACTAAGAGGAATGTGCCACTTGAATTACTAGAAGAGAGAAATGAAGAGAAACACCAAGAAGATTCTGAGTAAACAATAATGACCTGTACTGGGGAAAACAGGGGAGACTTCATGAAGGAGAAGGTATTTGAGCTGGATATTGAAGGGAGATCATCTCACTGAATGTCAGATATTTGTCTACTGTATCTGATAAGCGCAGGGTCATATTTGTATGGAGAATTCTTGACAAAATACTCCATGTTGATACTCAGCCCTAGCAATGTGTCTAGTCATAGCAAGGGCTAATACATATTTGGTTGAATAAATATTTCGTTTACATTGCGCACAATAGAAGTAAGCTGGGGTTAGGAAAGTTCTGTCTAACTTTCCTATTTTTCATTTCTCTTGTATCCCCTACAGTGCCTTGCACATTGTAGGTGATCAATTATTTGTTAAATATATGACTCTTGAGTCAGGAGTGTTAATAATTAGGCTTATGTGTTAAGTAAACGTCAGAATTTTTCCTTGGGTGATATATCACGGGGTGATTTGGTGAATTTCAAACTGTGTTTGTCATTGCTGTACTGGCATAAGATGAGATATTGGTCAATCAAAATAAATATAAGAAATAGGAACTTCTATTTATTGAGTGCTACTAACTTTGGATTTGCTGTGGTAAGTATCTCATATGAATCATCTCTAATCTTTAAAACAATCTGCAAGTAGATCGAGCTCTGTTTTGCATGGAATTAGACACCAAGAAGTAAACTAATTCATCCAAGGACACAAAATCTGTAAGGCCCCAAAATGAATCCACAAACAGAAAGCCCCTGAAAAGATCTATTACAAAAAATAAAATAGTCTATGATAACATGGTCTTAAAAGCAAGTGCAGAAATAAAGGTTTATTCAATAAGTAGGAATAAAGTTAGTTTTAGTGGGAAAAAATTCCTATTCCTACTTCAAACAATATGTCCGTATAATTGCCAGGTGGATTACAGGGTTAAATAAAAAAAAGAAAAAAGAAATAATAAAAGCACTATAAGGTTAATATTTTTCTTATATTTCTATGGAGAAAGACATCCTAGATATAAAACAGCAAAAGGAACAACACTTAAAATAATGATGGATTTGACTACATAAATACAGCTTCTATAAATCAAAAGAATCAAAAGACAATATGCACAAATTCAAAAAGGAAATGTAAAATTGTAGAAAACTCAAAATACATATCAGAAGATTAAGATTCATGATATAACAATGTAATAAAGTGTTTTACAAATCAATAAGAAAAAAACAAATTTTGTAGTTAAAAATAGGCAGAGGAAATGAGCAAGCAATTTTCTAAACAAATACAAATTGACAGCAAGCATGTAAAAACACGTAGAACCTCACTGATATTCAAAGAAATAAAAATTAAAGCCATAATGAGATGCCTTATATTATCTATCAAGTTTGTAAGAATTAAAAAGAATACTTTGTCCTGGAGAGATTATCAAAAAAATACTTTAATATACTATTTGGGTATTTGTTGCAATGCTAAACCCAAGCTTAAAAAACTGAAAAAAAAATTAAAGGTCTTTAATAGAGAAGTGTTAAATTATGGTTTGTTAACTATAATTACTGTTAGCCAAATTGTTCCAAGTATATCCAATGGAATATTTGTTAGACATATTTAGATGCAATATTTAATGGTATGGAAAGCACCTAGTAATGTTATATTACATAAACAGCACATGCATAGAGAATAAAATAATATCACTTTGTTAAAATAGGAATATAGATAAATAAAAAGACTGGAAGGAAATACATCTAACTACTAATCATGGTGGTCTAACTCTAGTTGCATCATGAAAGGTGTATTTTACAAATTTCCTACAATTAAGAAACAATAGGAGAATATAAGCCTTAAAATATGAGAATGCTACAGTTTTATTTTCTTTTTAAAAAAATTTTTTATTGAATCAAAGTTTATTATACATATTTTGGGGGCTCAACATTGAGATATGTTGAGCAAATCAATATTACAAGTACATATATATTGTTACAAATCATACTTATTCTTTATGCCCCTTGTCCAATCCCTCCCCCTCCGCCTCCATTCCCCTCCCCCCTTTAATTACCCTAGATTTCTTCTCTCCTTCTGAAAGAGTAATGGTTACTCTGTTGATTTGCTGCCTAGATGACCTGTCCAATGCTGAGAACTGTGATCAGGTCCCCCAATACTATTATAGAGCAGATGCTTCTTCTGTCACTCTGAAATGGGCTTTGTGGAGAGACATCCTCTTCTTTTCTTTATCTCTGCTGGTGACTCTCCTTGCGTCAATGCACTCCAGTGGTTGGTGAACCATCTGTGTGGTGGTTGTGGTGTCTAGATGCTTTCGTGGTGGCCATGGTTATTGTGGTGGCTGTAGTGGGTCACCCACGTAGATGTGGTGTTTTTGGCATATTCCTTGGCACTGGTGGTGTGCCTGGTTGTGGGAGGGGGGTATGGTTCCATTCTTCATGGCTTGGGTCCCCGGGAAGGCCCTGAGGCACAGGCATGGTGTGCCTTGTTGTGGGAAGGGGGTCTGGCCCCTTCTCCATGCCTCAGGTCCCCAGGAGGGCCCCGAGGTGCTGGTGTGGTCTGTATGGTTGTGGGAGGGGGGTCCAGTCCCCGGGTGCATGCCCTGGGCCCTCAGGTGGGCCCTGAGGCACTGGTGTTATGCCTGGATATGGGAGAGTGGTCCGGTCCCTGGCTCCATGCCTCATGTCCCCTGGTGGGCCCTAAGGTGCTGGTGGTGTGCCTGGGCCAGAACTAATTTTTTGTCCTTTGCTTACTTCTAAAACAGGGGAGCTTCCAGTGGGAACCAGTACTTGAGCTGTGTGGTTGAGCTAAATTGCTGCTTTGCTGCTGTTTCCCTAGGGAAGGCTCTTTGTGTAGCTCAAGGTTTAATGGTTGACCTTGCAGGTACTTCTGGCTCTCCATAGATCTGGGGCACCTGGGTTGTGTAGAAACTCTGGTCTGGGCCTGAGTCTTTTCATCAAGCTGCACCCCATGCAATTCAGCATTCCCGACCTCTGAGTGGTCCTGCACTGATGGGGGGATGGATCGGCTGTTCTTGCTGTGTTCCAGTGTTCTCCTGGTGGGCCTGTCTCCCCCACTGCCCTATGCTCCAATCACTTCCCATGGGACTGGCCCTGTGCTGGTCCCTTGCGATGACTCACCAGCCTCTGAATGGCTCCCCTTTTACAGCTGTGTTCTGGCTCCTCACTCCTGTGTGGGTCCACAGGAACCCTATTAGTGGTCTTGCTGTCTTGGGGCCGGAAAGGCCCGCTTCTCTCCTGCTGCCTCCAAGTAACTCCATCTGAAGGACACAGCTGTGGCTTCCGCGGCTCCTGCTCCATGTGCTCAGCAGCTGGAGCCTTAAAGCGGCCACAGCCCGAAACGCTTATGGTTTCTCCCATCATCATGAACTCCATAGGTCTCTCCTCATCTTCCCCTGAGCTCCAGCAGCCCCAGGTTGGCTGATGTTACATTTTTATACTTGTAAATTGGTTTATTAGTGGGAGAGAGTGATGCTGGGGACTGTCTGTTCTGCCATCTTGACCAGAACCCAGAATGCTACAGAGTTTAACATTTTATGTGAACCCTGGGGCATAGCTAGGAATAAGGATATTGCGTTTCCAGATTAAAGTTTTTTGACCTCATTGTCATAGCATCACACAAGCCATCATTGGTGGGATTTTGGCAAAAACAAACAAACAAACAAACAAATAAACACAACCAAGTGAAGACCACCAGAGTTCAAGTTATTCCAGAACAACCAAATACAGTCTATTTTTAAATGATTTATGTGTTGAAGACTTCAACCAGTTTTAAAATCTAATGAATGAAAGAAGAACTTCATTTGGAGAGTAGAATATGCCCCTACCCCTAGCATTCAGCAAAGACGATTACTCAGCAATCTGGAGCAGTGAGGAAGGGGCTTCTCCAGCACCCCCACTGCCATTGAGGGAGCAGGTGGTTGCAGAGAAGGAAGCATCTAAACCAGACACAGGAGTCAGAAGAGTTTTCCTGGGAAATATTTTAGGACTTACATAGGCTGAAATGGGGAGAAGAACATCTTAAGCAGAGGGAAGATACCTGTAAAGGCTGAGATGGGCGAGACAATACAGCAAAACCTGGGCATGCAAGAGTTTTGTTGGGGCTGGAGCCAAAGGAGGTTGTGCAGGAATGGCAGGAGAGGGAGCAAAAAAGTGAACAAGGGCTAATTCCTGTGTTGAGCCAAGATTTCATTCACAAGGTCTGGGAGCCAGTGTAGGTCTTAAAGAAGAGGAGTGTGGGCTCAGATTTGTGTTTCAGAAAGGCTACTCCTCTACCAGCCTGGAGAACAGATTGGTGGGAAGCCTCACTAGAGGCAGGGCGATCATCAGATATAGCAGACATTCAAATGAGAAATAATAAGGACGTGAACAAAGGAAGAGGCCGTGGGGATGGACAGAAGATGGATTTGAAATATAAAAGAATGGTAAAAACAGAACTAGAAGATAAATGAATAAGGGGGGGTGGGTAAGTGAGAGGAAGGAATCCATGATGACTTGAAGTTTCAGGGTTAGGTCACCAGGGGAATGATGACACTCAATACAGATGGAGAATGTGGGAGGAGAAACATTAGGAAACAGAGAAAGGTGGGCTACATGGTGTGGGTGGGAGGTATTTCTAAGAATAGAAGTCCGGCAGGGGATTGAAAATGTCTTTGGGGTCTGGGAAGAAGAAAAAGACTGGAGATAGAGATTCTAAGTCAAAGGTAAGAATCATTGCACATCCTAGGAAGAATTTTAGTGAAGAAAAGAGGGTGGGATGACGTAAATCTGAGAAACAATGACATTTAGAGAATAAGATGGGTTAAAAAGACTTGTGAGTAGAAATGGGCTGGTGCAATGGCCAGAGAGCTAAGGGGAGAATCAAGAGAGAGGGTATGCTGTTATAGAAGCATACGGGGGAGAGTTTCCACAAGAAGAAGGTGTTGAAACCACAAAGATGAGAGAGGAAAGAGTTGAATGGTTTCCACTGGATGTCTTTCTTTCAGTACTTTGTGGACACTCAGTAGAAACATCTCCAGCTCAATTTGAAATGGACAGTTTTTGTAGAGAATGAATTCCATTCAACCCCACAAATATCCATTTCAGAATGTGCTTACACTTGTAATGTATTTGTATATATATATATATATATATATATACATATCAACATAAATATAATCCTTAAACAGTGTTTACTCAATATCTATTGAAGGACTGGAGAAACAGAACAATTGACAAAAGAGAAAGAAAGGATGAAATATAGAGGGAGCCCCTTTTCCTATCCAAATCGCCCTCTTCCTAAGTTACTATCTACTCCCAAGAGTAGAAATGGACTGCCTTTGTTTCAGGCCGAGAACATGCCAATCAATGTGCTGTGCACACGTGTTATGTAAGCACACTCTCATTTGAAGGACCTTTTTGAAGGGATGCTTTCTGCGTTTCACTCTCATTATCAGATTAATTGGATTTTTTAATTGGATTTTGAGATACTAGATTTAGACTCAATATTGTTCCATCTTTCGATGAGTATCATTCATTGATTAGACAAATTGTCTCTTAAATTTGTGAACAACACCCTGAACACTTCTGAAAATAAAGTAATTTGGAAATAAAATGAATGGATATAGACAGTGCAAAATTTAATAGATTAAAGCACATTATTTCATCTTCAGAATGAGCAGAAAATAAACTAATACCATTGTGGCATGAAGGATAATCTCAGTAAACCTGTGGTCAGAAAAGAAGTTGGGGGTGAAAGAGAGAGAAAACCAATGAATTATCTTTTACAAATCAGTTAAGAATTTTCAAACTGTCCATTAATTTTTGTAAAATATTACGTTTGAAAATTTATGGAGAATATAGCAGCAAAACATAATTTTCAGAAGTCTTCACTATTTAATTTCAACAGTGTTCAGGTATTTGCTATATGTTTGGTTTTGTTTTACTTGCTGAATCCTTCTTGAATTTGCTTATAAAGTTTACAGCTGTGAGAATGATATATATCTGGTGGATACTTAAGGCTTGAATTCATGTCATGTGATAGTCATCCTGATTTGTGTTTTGGGTCTAAATCTATCTCTTAAGATTTGCAAACATCATCAGTCTGGAACCTTACCAGCTAATGATGCCTAATATAATTGTCCTCTGAATACTTTTGATTACTGCTGCTATTTAGCATTTATCTTACCAAAATCCAGGGTGGAATTCCATTCTTCCTACAGCTAGTTTTTGATGAGATGAAAATAGACCATTAGAGCTTAGGGTTCCATTATGAATGCATATCATGTTTGCAATTATGTTAAACACAGGCAACAAAGTGTTACGTAAATTAAACTGGACAATAGCCAAATTCCTTTCAGAGGATGGCAAAGTCAAAAACGAGAAAGAGCCTTTCAATTCCTCTTTAAATCCACATAGTGAGTTTTGCTGACTGTTACAGTTCTAAATTCTCTATTAATGGCCTTGTTTAGTCATACCTTTAAGAAATAAAGTATTTTGATAATGCATATTAAGGAAGTACATTAAAAAAAATAAACATTTTACCTAGGCCAGTCATCCAGAGAGAAAATTCGTTTCACTGTGGTTTCCTAAGTGTTAAATGAAGCAATTAAGAAATAATTTTTATTCATATTGCTACTTAGCCAATTAGAATAATGGAATTTTAGAGTCTGACGGGAACTTAATATCACTTAGTCTGACCTTTTAATTCGTATATGCAAACTATGAGGTGCAAAGAAGTATATTTACCCAAAATGACATTAGCTTGTTTTGTGATTTCAACTTCAACTCAAATTCCTTGATTCATGTTCACCTACTGTTTCTAAACATAGTGCTACTTCTTGCTGAATAAATACAGGCTTGTTTTCATTTTGTACAAAATTGACACTTAGGTGTTCAAAAAAATGGGATATTTTATAAGAAAAGATGGAGTCTTTCTTAAAACACTGTGATATTTGAGCAAGAAATTAAACTCCTCTCCTTTCAAAACAAAAACAAAAACATTTTTGGAGGCTTCAACACATTTTATTTTTCCTAACTTAGCCCCTATAATTATAATAATTAGTTACCCAGAAAAGTAGCTTTTAAAATAGGATATTTTACACAGAACTGTGAAAATTCAGGCTGGGACATAGCTGCCTTATAAATATGGTTCTTCAGGGAAGGGGGTGACTTGCTCAACCAGTTTGAATCTTCTCAGTGTAACATTAATCAGAAAATTATAGTTCCTGGGGGAAGTTGTCTGGGAACATGGTGTTCTGTGCAGATGGGGTGGGAGCAGACAGGAGAGAGAGAGGAAGGTAGAGTCATCTTACTCCTTCGCTGGTGAAATCTCAGAAATCTGTGAGGAGACCTAAGTCGTGCTGATGAAAGGGACAGAGTATAAAGCAACTCTTAAGCCTCTCACAGCCCAGTGATGCACTTCCATTATCCTCTTGCTAAGCTACAGCAATTTTCATTGCCTTTTGACGGAAAGAAAAAATAACGTGCTCTGCTTTTGTTTGGAACGAAGGGCACACCCTTTCAGAACGCTGTCTTTGCTGGTTCTGCCTAATGAAGCTGCTTAGGCACCACATGACCAGAATAGCCGGAGTTGGGGAAATAAGACCAGCTTGCATCGCTGTCTAGATGTGCATGTTGGCACGGAAGACCTCTGATTGGCTTTAGAAAATAATGGCTGATGTTCTCTGCAGATCTTGCAAGAGACTCTTACTGAGAAAAGACATGTTTCATTTATGCCGTCTCCTTCTGTTACTGGCAGCCCTGCAAATGCACTGGAACAGGTGGGCATACCAATAAGCAAAGAATGTGCCTTCTAGCCTGTTACACGCCACTTATCTTATTTTGATGAAGATATATAAAAGGAGGATCATATTTGTACTTGATCTTGTGTTAGGAACCTGTAAAGCACTAACAAAATAAAAGGTACAATTTCTCTTTGGTAAGTTAGTTGACTATTAAAATTGAGAATAATTTTCTTGCAATTTCACAGTACAGTTTTTCACCAATGGCAGTCATCATTTGGGGCAGGAAAAGGAGAAGCAGTCTATCAAAAAAAGATAAAGAAAAGCCATACCACAGCCTGCTGTTTCTGCTATTTTGGATGATCGAGCTTGTGCGCAAATGAAATCATGACAGATTCATTTATATGAAATGGCCATTGCTGATCTCCTTGCCAGAAACTAGATTGCTTTTTTATTTAGGAGATTTGCAGAGCAGTCCTTAGCTTTTTTAGTTAGTGGCAAAATGGCACCTGGCCAAACTGCCTCTTCTCATCCAGTTGGTGTTGCCAATATCTTGGGATGCATGCATTAAAATATATTTGCAGTCAATTGAAGAAAATTATTTTTCTGTTTAAATGCATTGATCACTTGCAGAGTTGGATAGGGGGATACCCCATTTAGCCCCATACTAAGATAAATAGTTCAAATAATAGAAATTTTGCGTCAATAAGCATATGGTTAGGAATAAAAACAACAGAAACAACTTACAGATCAGTTTTTCATTTAATGGCATTTACTATTGTTCATCATTTCTGAAGTGCTTACAGCATTTTTGTTGATGCTTATACAGGCGAAATTTATTGAGCAACTGAACTCAATACATTGATTGATTGGAGAACAAAGTATTTGGTGGGGCCAAAGAAGAATACTTCTTTAGAACTGTAAACTAGCCAAGTGTTTATCTGTTTATTTTTTTGGATAGCTCTTTCACTAATTTCCAATGTCCCTTTAGAGGGCCTGCCTACTTGCTTATCAGCAGAGTCATGGGTAACTTTTCTGTTGCCAGCTCACATTCAGAAATTCTTAGCAAGGAGGCAGGCACTGGAAGAATTATTATCAGATAAGTGAACATGTTTTGCAGTTTTTCTTTGCGGTGTACTTCTGCTCTCTTTCCTTGCAGGTACCTGCTGTTGGTGTATTTAGTGGGCCAATAAATTCATTCATTTATTGTATCTGCTTTGTACCAGGTACCTATGCCAGGAGCTGGGGATTCAGAGCAAAGTAGACAAAGATCTTGCCCTCGTAATCTGAAGTTCTAATGAACCACTCCTCTTCCTTGCCCTACTTCATAGCCAGTTGGGAAAGAGAGAGGAATAAAACAGTAATGATAAAAACGTGGTGCTTTACTACTGATGAAGCCGACTAGAGAATATGGCTTTTAATGTAGCATCCAAGAGGGGCTTGCTAATTAATGTTTTACTCCTTTACTAAATTTTTTTTTGTATTAATCTTTTTTATTTTAATTTTTTTTATTGAAGCATAATCAATTACACATATTTTTGAGGTACAGTGTTGACTATCATTATTTGTGTATAATATGTGATGATCAAATCATTATTATTAACATATTTATTATTACAAATCATAATTATTCTTTGTGCCCCTTACCCAATTTCCTTTACTAGACTTTGTAGTTCATGAGAGCTAGAGCCATGTCTGTTTTGTTTTCCACTATGTATATAGGGCCCTGCATAATGAAAATAATATAACATATATATGACATAATATATAACAATATAAAAATCTATAAGTATGTTTTTATATAAATATGTGTGTGTATATAGCCTATTCCACACACAATCTATTCGCATTATTTGTGGTAATTGTGTTCTATAAAGTTGCTGTGAACACTGATTTAGAGAATGCTAATTGTTCTTAAGGGAAGTACAGGTCTAGGTTACTGGGAGCCTCTGGTCACATTTTCAATGATCAGTAGATACCCTTGTTGTATGTGTGTTTCCATTTGAAGATATCTTATTTAATATGTATTGTTGATTCATTAACATTGTCATAACATTATAACTCACACCTGAATGCAGCTTATCTAACACATGTATTCTCTCCATAAGGCATATCTAAGCCTTCTCTTCTTGTGCTTAGGAACACAAGACAACACTTTGGCATGATGCTTGGGATCATTTTAAACAGTGAAATCACCAAAGCAAAAAACATGGCACTAAATAGACAATGAAAAGGACACTTGTTTGCAGTGTGAGAGCTGAAACAAGAAGGTAGAGAGTAGCCTTGTTCAGCCTCAGTGGGGAACATGTGCATCGGGCAACTCAAATTTTTTGCTACGTGGAGCGCGTGGCATGAATGACTGCAAAAGCGCTCTGAATGTTGATTTTGGCATTACAAATAATTTTACCATTAGGCTATTTTGCAAATATGAAATCTGGGAATAATGAGGGTTGGCTGTATATATAGATATATGTTAAACTGTGCTTTCTGTTTTTCCCAGTGAGTTTTGAGCTTTATCTTTGGATGACTTGTAATCCAAAGCCTGGAAATGGAGTTTCAGGCTCCAAGTAGGGAGGCAAGATAATCCCCTTTATGCTCCGGTACTGAGCTGAACAGTCCAGACTCCTCTCTCTGCCTGCACCCTGGTAGGTGCCCTAAGAGATGCAGATGGTTCAGTGATTCAATCAACCCACGTGCTCTGTAACCAACTATGTCCCAGGTGCTGTGAATACTGAGTTGGAGAAGAAATGGTTGGAAGAAAGAAGGCAAGCGGTGACAGTGACAGAAAACAAGAAAACAAGCTGTCTGAGCTGTACCAGGCGGCAGCAGGGCTACGCTCTCTGTTTTGTGCCAGGTTCCTGATTCTCAGCTGTAAGTCCAGGCCTCACTGAGTCGCTCCACACTTCAGAAACTTACCGGCTCCAGCCTTCTCAAGATCAAACCCTTCTCAGCCAACTGGCGGCCCTTTCAAGGCAGAAAGGACCTGGCCCATACCTGCAGCTTTGGAAGCCTAAAGCTCAGCACCAGGTGCATGAAGTGCCTCGATATATGCCTTCTTGACTGGTTAGCTGTCTTGAAGCTTTTTACAGATTTTGTCAGACTTTTTTTTTTTGCCTGGTGTCAATTGATTAGGTGGGTGCCTGAAATTCATTTATTGAGGAGAAAAGCCTTTCATTCCTTTATTATAGAGGCAGGGAAAAGATAAAAATATTCAGTTGTAACAATTAGTGTGAATGCTTTTCAGTTAAAAGGTAATTAGTCAACAAATGTAAATCACTAATTATGAGTTCTCTTTCTATTTTGACGTAAAACCATGTTTCAAGTGTCTGCAGCAAGAGACTGTAATATGGAAGCTGTGTAAAAGTGTAGAGAGAAAATGGAATAGCCAACCAAAAAAGTAAAGAATAAATTGGATCATTGTGCATTTGACTGGGCCTGGACAGAGAAAAGCTGGTTATGAGGAATAATATTTGCAAAAGCACCAACTCTGCTCAGCATGATAGTCTTATGATAGATAGTGTAGAGCTTGGGCTAGCGCTCACAGACCCCCGAGCCCGTTGTCCAGACTGGGTCACAAAACCTCCACGTGCAGGTCTATGAGCCAGATAACAGGAAAACGTCCTGGGAGCTGTGGGTGAGAAATAATAGGAAGAAAAAAATAATAGAACTAGAAACAGTCAACCTAATATGGCTTCCCAGAGCATCCTCTCGAAGCTTTGCACATCTGAGCCATTAGTCCTTTTTACTCAAGTCCATAATCTAAAAAAAGCCCGAAGCACATGTGCAATCACATAAGACATTAACAAGGAACACCCATGTGCACGCGCATACCCACCTGACCATTTTCCTTATATTTTCCCAACAGATGGATAGATAGGTATGTAGACAGATGAATTCGTGTAACAGTATATTTGTTTCCTAGGGCTGCCATAACTAAGTGCCACAGACCGGGTGGCTTCAAACAACAGTTTATCATCTGCAGTTCTGGAGGCTAGAAGGCCAAAGTCAAGCTGTCAGCTGACAGCTCAATTTGAAATGGACAGTTTTTGTAGAGAATGAATTCCATTCAACCCCACAAATATCCATTTCAGAATGTGCTTACACTTGTGCTTACACCTGAGGGGAGAATCCTTCCCCGCCTCTCTGGCTTCTGGTGTTTTGCTGACAGTCCTTGGCATTTCTTGGCTTGTGGGTTTATCACTCCAATCTCTGCTTCCATCATCACATGGCCACCTTCTCCCCATGCGTCTCTTTGTCCATATGGCATTTCTCTCTTCTTACAAGGACACCAGTTATATTGGATTAGGACCCACTCTGATGATTTCATCCTAAATTGGTTCCATCTACTAAGACCTCATTTGCAAATAAGGTAGCATTCACAAATACTGGGGTCAAGAGGAGAGGGTCTGGGGAGGTCAGATGCCAGACCTCCACCCTGTCCTCTACTAGGTACTTAACTCCATCACGGGGAGGAATTCAAGAGCAGCATTGGGTTAGAAGCAAAAACAGGTTTAATGGAAGAGAAAGAAATACACACTGCACAAAGCGCAGGCTGGCTGAGAATGAGCAGCAGCCCCACCTTCCTGGATTCCAACGTTATAGTTGGCTATCTATACATATTCATGCTTTCTGATGAATATGTAACTAAGGGGATGGTTCCTGATTATGTAACTGGTTATGTCATCTAGCCTTGCACATGCTCTGTTGGTCTCTTTGGAGTATGCTCATTGCTCAAATTCCAACATGTACACTGAAAATTATTTAACATATTTTTGGCACTCTCTATTGCCTCCAGTGGAAGTTAATTCAAGGATAAACTCCTTTCTACTGAGTATGCTAGGCCCCTTAAATTGCATAAGCCTGCCTCCTGTGGTTTCAATCTCCCCGTGTTGGTGCCGAAAATAGGTGCAACAAGCCACAGTAAGTAACTCAGGGCCCAGAGTGGGGCTTGAGTCCTAGGGGAGTGGTTTGAGACCCAGGGAAGTGCCTTGAAACCCAAACCCAGGGAAACTGAGCACCACCTATCTCATAGGACTTTGACATATCTCTTTGGGGGACATGGTTCAACCTATAACAGAGAGGTTACCCTATCATTCATAAAAATCCTGTATATACTGTGGGGTGTAACCTCACAGTCATAGGTTGCCTGAAGACCACTTCTCTATTCCCTTCCTGCCAGAGGTTTTCCTCTGAACAGCAGCACACACCACACAGCTAGGATCTACCTGTGCTGAAACTTTGTACTTGAGCCAATTTCTTTCTAACTGGGTTGGGGGAAGAGTGCTGGGAGTTACCTGATGAGTGCTTGAGTTTGTATGATGGGATTTATGGTACACCTATGAAGGAAAAAAAATCAATTTTTCATGTTTGGTAGGGTCCCTGTGTTATGTCTACTTCTCTGGGGGTCTTTGCACATCTTCCCCTTTCTTATTCTTCCCAACCCCCATACTTTATATCAGCCTATTTCTTTGTCAGATACGTGATATATTTACTGAGTGGACTAATAACGTATCACTTAGACAGATTTTAGTTGTTTCTGTTGCTTATAATAGAAATGCCTGAAACTGGGTAATTTATAAAGAAACAATATTTATTGCTTACAGTTTCAAAGGCTGGGAAGTCCAAAGTGCAGGGAACACATCTGGTGAGGGCCTTGTTGGTGGTGACTCTTCACAGCAAAGCAGGATGTCACATTGCAGATGGCAGAAGCAGAGAGAGACAGTGTCTCATGCGTTCTCCTTTTAAAGCCATCAGAGCCATGCTTATGACACCTCACAATCTAATCACCTCTTTAAAGCTCCACCTTTCAGTTACCACAATAGGATTTCCTACCCTCTTAACATTGTCATAGTGGGAGTTAAGTTTCTAATACATGGACTTTGGGGGACACAATTCAATCCACAGCACTTGTAGACAAGAAATTTTTATTTAAGAATTTATTTTACTTATTTTGCCTGTTTGGTGAATACTTGGGGGATGATCTACCTTTAGAGTAACAAATATACACTTTACAATTTTTTTTGAATTTTATTTATTTATTTTTAATTGACATATATTGATTATACATATTTAGGGGGTACATAGTTATATTTCAATACACGTATACAATGTGTGATCATCAAACCAGAGTAATTATCATATCCGTCAATGCAAAAATTTATCCTTTCTTTGTGATGAGAACATTTGAGCTCCTCTATTCTATCCATTTGAGAACATACAATAAATTATTGTTAATTATAGATGTTTAGCACTACTGTAGATCACTAGAACTTACTATCAGAGGTTAGTTAATGGATACAAAATCAAACATACATTTTAAATATTTAAAAATAGTTGATGGGGAAATGTGCACTAGTATCATATTTATGACTCATTCATCACCATAGTGCCCATGTTTGTACTTTTTACGTCTTCTTATGTTATGTGCACTGATATGATCAGCTGGTCTTCACCCCCAGACTAGGAATGCCTATAGATGAATATTTTGTGCTTTTTAGTTACATGCCTGTGTTTTGTTTGGTTTTTGAAGCATTTCTGCACAGTCAGTGAGTAGTATACTTATTCTCACTTTGCCTGATTGGAGTGAAATAGAGGAAATATGAAGCATTTGCTGAGGTTCACATGGTTAATGAATGAGAACGTTTTCTGAACCTCAGTTTTCTTAGTTCTAGTTTGGCCTTCTTTCCTACTCCACTGTCATCTTTCATGCAATCTAACTTTGTTTTTCTCTAACTCTTATGAAAATGTAGCCACAAAATCTGTTCCTTGCAATGCTTTATTGAGAGTTCCTGACCAATACGAGGCCCTTGGTTATGTTGACTCTTCTGCAAGTTGTCTGTGGGTGAAAATCAAAGTTGCATACCAAAGCTAATAACAGATGTTAACATTAAGTATCACTGAATTATTAAAACATACTTTTGGATTGTTGCACACAAGACCCTTAGTATAGGTTAACTGTAAAAGCAGGATTGCTTTAGTACCGACATTAAAAAGAAGAGAAGAGAGATTTGTAAAATATTAAGTCACCCATTCATTCATGATTTCCTCTCTCCCCTGTGGAGAACTTTAGTTATTGTCAATGCTCCAGATTCTCAGGGAAGGGAAAAGGACAGTAGTGCTTTAGAATCTGTTAAAGTTGAATTGCAAATCTGATCATAATACTTCCTTATTTTAAATATTTTAGTAACTTTCCATTTTACTCAAGATACAGAATAAGTTTGCTTTTAGCATGGTATTTTGGCCTTTTATAATTTGTCCTCTGCAATATTCAGTGCATCACTCTTTTTCTCATGCTGGCTTATGGCGTTGCTTCTGCTTGGAGGCCTTCTGTGCCTGATTCGCCCAGTGACCTGCACTCATCTCTTAGGCTCTATCGTAATAACCTTTAGTAAAGGTGTTCCTGACTCACCAAGAAGAATTTGGTGCCTTCCACTTCCCTGTTCCCACAGTATTTTGCAAACAACTCTGGTAAAACAGTCAACATACTGGTTGGTTTTTTGAGTATTTATTTCCATGCTAGATTGCAAGTTCTTTGAGGTCATGAACAATGTCATCTGATTTTTATATGTCCTGTTTATAAGTTTAGGTAACTGGCACATAGATAAATAAATATTTATTAAATGAATGCATGTTTTCATGCCTTAGCTCATTTTCTTCACAGTTCAGCTTTTCATATCTTTCTACAATTTGTTTTATCATTTATGAAATAATTATCACCTCCTTCTAAATATATTGCACGTTTCATGCTTCTCTGAATAACACTGATCCATTTTAACACTATTTATCTTAGAAGTGTTTTTGTAATTGAAACAAAATTACGGCGTACTGTTAATATGTACTTTTTGGCCATGTGCTCTCAGCCAGTGAGAGCTACGGCAGACTGTAGTGTACACTGCTGGCCCAACTGCATTAGCACATGGTACTGCAGACTCTCAGCCAATGAGCCCTCTGAGTTATTCTGAGTTGAGGGGGTTCTGTGGCACATGTAGTTTGGTCTGCAGTGGACTCTCTCTTTGTCACATATTTCATACTTTGGTGAACATTTGTGTAAAGGACTGGTATCCTTTTGGATATTGCAATAAGGGTTTTATAGTGGCCTGAGAGTTTTCCAAGTGATGATCTAGAAAATAGAGGATAATATTTATCAGGAAATTAGGGAGGGTGGAAGTCCCTTGACACTGCAGGGTACATATAAGTCACTGCAGACTGATAGGGAATGCAACAGCTAAAAATGGTGCCTAAAGGAAGTTATGGCAGAAGGTGTGTCATAATTGCAGGAGATTTTGAGGAAGATGAAGGAGTGATTGCAACTGTGTGATACATCTCCATAGGCACAAGGATTTAATGACTTCTTGTCATGTGAGTTGCATTAGAGCTAATTCCCTTAGAGCTCCTATTTCTGGGAAGGCACCCACCATCCCTCACTCCTATCCTGTAAATAAACTGTGCATACTCTTGGAATGAAGTGTGAGATAATAAAGCATATAATAGGAGGGACTCAAAATAAGAAACTAGAAAGAATAAATAATAAAAAACATATTTTCCAATTTATATTTTAGTTTTTAAAACATATTTCCTCCTTTTTTCTTGCTTTCCTAAGCATCTAGCCTTACCATCTAGTTTATGTAGTTTACACCTAGCTTATGTAATATTATCATAACATTGTAAGTAATATACTTTTAAATGTGGGCATTAAAGGAAGCAGAAATACTTAACAGTAAGTAACAGCACTAAAATGAAATAAATATATAATTGAAATAAAACTCATTAATGGGAATAGAAAAAAATACACAAAGTCTTCCTTTCTTATTTTTCAGGAGCCCATGTATTTTTCCTGAGGTTTTCTGGGGTTTTGGAAAGTGGTCCTCCAGATAAAATCCACGAATTGGCAAACTCTGCTTTCCTTAAGGATGAGGGTCCTATCGTCATTCTGATTCTGGTATTTCACTTTAAATCAGAGTGGGCTATTTATTCGCAGACTTTCACTCAATTATTCAGGTTCATTTTGTTCATTCCAAAAAGTTTTAGAGAATTCCTGTTATGTGCCTCACACTGTTCTGGGTCCTGGGTCTAAAAAAAAGTCTCTTCCCTCAGTGAACTTATTTTCTAGTGGGGAAGAAAAAAAAAAAAAAAAAAAAAAAAAGGGTGGGTAGATGCTCTCAGGTAGTGAAAAGTGAAAAATGAAGTGGATCAATTGGCTGACCGAGCAATGGAGAAGTGAGAGTGCCAGCCATTAATATTTCTTCAAGAAGGACTTTGTAGACAGAAGGAACAGCAGGTGCAAAGGCTCTGTAATAGGAGCCCATGTGGCAAGTTTGAGAACCAGCAGTAAGGCCAGTGTGGCTGGAGCAGAATGGAGGAGGTTGCACCTCCCTGGCCATCGTTAGGATTTCTATTTTATTCTCCCTGTGATGGTACACGTCTGGAGAGTAACTAATCTAACTTACGTTTTGTAAGGATCGGTCTGGCTGCTGTGTTGAGCATAGACTAGAGGGGGTGAATAACCTGGAATTACAGAGACCAATTATGAGGCTACTGCACTGCTCCAGGTGACTGCATAGTAACACAACCTGTGGGTTTCCAAACCTATTTCATTCTCTAAACATGCTGTAGTATCCTGGCTGCAATAATCCAAATTATCCACATGCATTAAATACTCTAAGCCTGTTATCCCGATTTTACACTTCATGAAGACTGGATTCAAAACTACCTCAGGGACTATTTATATTCATATTACAAGTGTATGTATTCTATAAAGCATCATCATTCTCCAACTAGTTCAGTAACATGAAATCTAATTATAATGACCACATTTATTGTAGATAAGTTTTTTCCCCACAGATGACATTACCAAATAAATGAATTCCAGAACAATAGAATATTTCCAATTAAAATTAATATATCCCAATTTATAGTCACTCTTATTTCAATAATACTTGAGTCCAACCAATTTTTGTTTAATAATTATAACTATAAATGATTTCATTTAATCAGTTTCGAAACACAAAACACAATCACATCAATTAAAAAGATTATTAACCCTAATGTCATTTGCTAGTATTTCATTTAGAAATACAGTACACAGTAAATGGGCACATCATGTTTCTAACAAACATCTTTTACACCATGAACTTGCAATAAACCCTAAAGTGATGTCCATTCAAGCTGTTATAACAAAATACCATAAACTGAGTGGCTTATAAACAACAAAAATTTATTTCTCGTACTTCTGGAGGCTGAGAAGTCCAAGATTGAGGTGCTAGCAGATTAGGGTCTGGTGAGGGCCCATTTCCTGGTTCATAAATGGTGCCTTCTCTCTGTGTCCTCACACAGCAGAAGGGGCAACAGAGTTTTGTCTGGCAGCTTTAATAAGGGCACCAGTCCCGTTCATGAGGGATGTGCCCTCATGACCTAATCACCTCGAAATACTATCACACTGGGCATTCGGGTTTAACATATGAATTTTGGGGGAACGTAAATATTCAATCCGTTGCAAGTGATCACATAATAAAAGCAAGTTACACTTCATGCCTGTATGTAAGATTGGTGGCTCTTATTTTTGTTTTTTCCCCCCACTGAGCAACATTCAAGATAGGTGCTTCTAACCTACCATACATGTCAAAATAATGTACAAATGGGTTATGTAATTCTGGAATATTATTGTGGATGAACATTGCAGCAGATCTTTTTGGGATAAAGGGAGAAAAGCCATGGGTGGCTAGTAGGATCTGCCCACCTGAGGCAGGAGAGTACTAAGGATGAGTACAGGTGCTGGGGAGAGATGCCGTGGGTTAGAGCCCAAGCTCGGCCTTTTAATAGGCATGCAACTTTGGGTAGATGACCTGTCCAAGCCTCTGTCTTCTCCTCTGTTCAATGGGCATAAACATGGTACTAGCCTGTTAGATTGCTCTGAGGATTAAATAGCTAATATGTTTAAAGTGCTAGCACAGCAAATGTGGCAAGCACTAGATAAATGTGAGCTTTTATTATTATATGCTGCAGTTTGCCGCTGAAAGCCTTGAAGAGTTTTGCTGTTCTTCTGAATTAAGCTTCCTAGAGAAATTTCTCTTTGGCATGTACGAGGAAACTTGCCAAGTCCATATTTGGCTTTTCAAAAATAAAATGTGTGTGTGATGAAGGAGTTCATACATAGGTTTCATTACTAAAAATTTGAGACAACTAAGTATTCGTTCACGTCATTTTGTGGATTGCTCTCATTTTCCTAGATTTCCTTTCTTATATCAAAAAAATGAAAAATCAATAATTAACACTTTTAAGTCACTGATATGTAAAATAGTTCATTAGGAACTTTTGTGCGTGTGTGTGTGCAAATACAGTGAAAGACTTCTAACCCCATGCCCTTTCCATAGCCCTGCACAAACACATCAGAGAGGATGACAGTAAATAATCATCCTCTCCTACCCCCAGACTATCAGCTGAATTTCAGATATGATTTGGTATCCAGGCCAATTACCAGAATGAAATTTGGGGGGAGGACATATATCACAAATGGTGGTTTCCAGTTCTTTTTAATAGATAAAATATTAGAAAATACAGCTTTTCCCTACAGATAGGTGAGTTTCTTTCACTTATCACACATGCCTTTACTAAGCATGCTGTGTTATTCACACCACTGTGGTCGGTGCTATGGATGTTTCAAAGGTTAGAGAAAAAGAAGTCAGTGCCCCTGAGAACCCCGAGGGAGATGAAGGAGATCTCCATGTTGTCACTCAAAATACGAGATCGCCATTTTCATAGTCCAAATATTGGCAATTCCATATAATTCAACTTAAATTGTATTTTTTAAAAAGTTAAAATAAAAAAGTGGCACCTTGCTGTAAGACCCAGTGGTAAGGAGAAGAGGAGCTGTGCTCCAAGCTGGGGGCTCTTCAACCTGTCACAGCTGTGTAATTATGTAAAGCTAATAAGCTTCATAACCTCATTTCAGGGTTACTATTGTTTGCATTGCCTCTATTTGTGTTTTTTGAATCCAGCTCATAAACCCTATAATTAGGAAGAAGCATCAAAGTGCCTACTTACACACTTTTTATTTGTTTTCTAAGGTTGTAATTGTCTGTAAGTGCTTGCATGGCTGACAATTCAGCAAACGGAATGGTTTTCAAATACTGTCATTGCAGCTTTCTTGATGTTGCTTTCTGTTTCATTCCTCACCTTGAAGCTATTCAGTTTTTCCCAGCTTCGATTCCACTCAAAAAGTAGGAAAATGTTTATTTTCAATTAGAGTCTTACATAGCTTGATAGTTTCCCTTTGCCATTTTAAAGGGACCAGAGGAAATTAAAATCTGAGACAGTAAGTCATTTGACTTTTACTAGTTGAAAGATTGCTACTTTCTTCTCTGTATTGGGAAGTTTTTGAGATTTATCTCTTGAGTCAACTGCATCTTAGTTCTTGGCGCTCTATGCAATTAGCTGATGACAGCCCTTCTAAAGCTGCTCTCTACACTCCATGTATCTTAAAAAAAATTTTCTTCTTCTGTTGTTTCTATAAAGAATATGTTGCACAAGTTGAATGTAATTGATTTTGATGATATGTGCTTACTCCCAGATAAATGATAAATAGGACTGCCCTGTCTTTTGCAAAGGTTTTAGTTTTGTTCTGTAAGACCTTAACATTGATAAACTGGTACAGTTGTTCTATACACATTTGGAATATCTGGAAATATTTTTTAAATCCCTAGGTCAGATCAACACCCAAAACAATTATAGCAGAGTCTGCGGCTGGGATCTGGGCCTCAGGAATTTTTAAAACTCTCCAGGAAATTCCAATATTCAGCCAAGAATGGGATCCACAGAGTTAGAATAGATATAAGTAGGTGAATGTATAGTTGGCAGGGGCATATAAATTATTACTTAACCGGTAGAATAAGCACAGTGCATTGGAATTAAATGGATTTGGGTCTGAAATTCTGGTCTATTACTTGTGTGACCTTGGATGAGTTACTTAAATCTTTTTAAGCTTCTGTTTTATCAGTTGTCACATTTTACAAATGACAGTCCTGTTGTAAGGATTAAATGAGATAGTAGATGTCAAATGCCCAGCATGGGACTATCATCCAGTAGATCTCCATGAACATCAGCTCCTTTTTTCTCTCCTTCTTTAAATACAGAGTTTATGTCAGAGGATACTTCACAAGTGATAAAATATGTGACTTTTCTCCCCTGGTGTTGATTTATTAGTTCATTAATTTTATTATTTAGTTTTTATATTATTTACCATATGTATTATTTTTATAATATATGTATTTATAATGTATATTTATAATACATTATATTATGATACATTATTTATTATGTATTTATTATTCTTTTACTTTTTATTTTGAAATAATTTTATTTGTTTTTTTGGCAAGTGGCTGATACAGGGATCCTAACTGGTGACCTTGGCATCATAAGGCTGTACTTTAACCAACTGAGGTAACTGGCCAGCCCAGGAAATAATTTTAGAATTACAAAAATATTGCAAAGATAGAACTGAGAGTTTTTGTGTAACATTTGCCCAGCTTTCCCTAATGTTAACATCTTGCCTAACTATAGTACCTTTATCAAAACTAAGAAATCAACATTGGTACAATGCTATTAACTAAAGTATAGACTCTATTCAGATTTTACCTTTTTTTTTTTTTTCAGTTTTTTTTGTCTCTTTTTTTTTTTTTTTTTACTGACCAGTAACGGGATTGCAACCCTTGGTGTTGTGCCTGCACCGCGCTCAGCCAGTGAGTGGGAACCGGTTTCCACATGGGATCTGAACCCTCGGCGGGAGCGCCGCCACGCTCCCAAGTGGCGCACTCTCCAGTGCGCCACCAGGCCGGCCCCAGATTTTACCATTTTTTAACTGAAGTTCTTTTCCGCTCCAGGATCCAATCCAGGATCCCAGGTTGCATTTAGTTTTCTTATTTCCTTAGTGGCCTCCATTCTGTGGCAGTTCTTCGTCTTCCCCTACTTTCTTGACCTTGACACTTTGAAGACTACTAGGAGGTATTTTGTAGAATGCCTCTCAGTTAGGATTGTTTGATGCCAACTCACGGGTAGATTAAGTTTAGGCATTTTTGGCAACAATGCCACAGGAGTAATGTACCCTTTTCTGTGTTAGGAGGTACATGATCTTAGTGTATGTGGGGTTCTTTACCTAATTAATAATGTAATTAGGGAAATGAGACACATTATAGTGTGCTCTATTATTTTGGCTGCCATAGGAAACATCACAGGCAGGGTGGCTTCAAGAACGGAAACTTATTTTTATCAGAGTTCTGGAGGCTGTAAGTCTCAAGGGGTCAGCAGGGTTGGTTTCTTTTGAGGCCTCTCTCCTTGAGGGTAAGTGGCTGTCTGTTCATGGTGTCTTCACATAGTCTTACCTCTGTCATGTGTCTGTGTCCCAATCATCTGTTTTCATAATGACACAAGTAATACTGGATTAGAGCCCATCCCAATAATTCATTTAACCTTAGTTACCTCTTTAAAGACCCTATCTCCAAATAAAGTCACATTCTGAGGTACTGGGGTTTAGGACCCCAACATAAAAATTGGCCTGGCGTGGGAGACAATTCAGCCCATAACAGGTGCCTACAAGTAGGGCCATACACTGAAATAGAAGAGGCGAAGGATTTTGCCAGGGTGGTAAATGATCTGCAGCGCTCCTTAGAAATAGAAGCAGCTTCTTGGCAAATTGGAGAAAACGGTCACAGGAAACATAATGAAGTTCGATAAGGACAAAATGCTCAATGGGAGAACTAAGCTGCTTAGGCATGAAACAGAAGACAGTTGGTTAAAAAACACGGTGGGGGAGGGGTGGGAATGGTCCTTGTAGTTATAAATGACTGTAACAAAATCATGTGCCAGTATTCCAGCTGTAAAAGTCAACATGATTTGGCGCTGCTGCAAGATATTTAAAGGTACAGAAATCTTTTAACAGAAGCATTGAAAAGGGTTTATTCAGCTAAAAGAAGCAATTGCTGATGGAGTATTTAATTATCTTTGAATACAGTATGGGAGGGAATTCTTAAACCAAGGACAGTGACCAGCTGTTTTGAAACTTTACAAGAACAGATTTCAAGTAAACAGGCTTAAATGGCAATAAATAAGATTCAGATTAGAATAGGATAGAAATTTCCTGACAGAAACATTGGTTAAATACTAGAAAGGTTACAAATGAAAGCAGCATGGTATTGTAAAAAGAACACTGGCATTGGAATTAGATACATCTGTTTTAAATACCAGCTGTACTGTTCAGCTGTATGATCTTGGACAAAGAATTTAACCTCTGTGATAGTACTATCAGCCTCATACTTTGGGGGGACTAAATAAGCTAATATGTGTAATTTTAGCAGATTGACTAATGTAAATTTAGCAGATTTAGAATAGAGCTTGCTGCTCAATAATTGTTAGTTTGATTGATTGTTATTTTCTCCCCTGCATAATTTCATTTCCAAGACGTGTCTAAAGAGTACAGTTTTCTCAATTCAACCTGAACTGGTGCATAGGTGGTAATATTTGAAGTCCAGGGAAATGATATTTCCACTCCCTTTAGCTGTATGACTTTACATTTTCTATCCAAAGTGGTTTTTAGGCTTAAATACCTAACCCTCTAAGGATTCAGGTAAAGCATATATGCTGTAGGCTCAATAGAAAATTATAGGGAATAGGTAAACTCTTTTTTTTTGCTGTCAGAATAATGCAGGGGCTTGTGTTTGGGGAAAAGCATGAATTATTTGACAAATCATAGTTTATAAAATTCAGCTATGGTTAACCACTGCATGTTACTGGATTTCACAGAAATATTTTTCTATTGTAGATTTAAACCCTTTAACAAATAATAAACCCTGACAGAAAGGCAAGGTTAATACAGGGGCTCATTCATAGAATCTAAATTAACGTTGATCACTGTGCTTTCCCAACTTGAATGAGTGTGCCTGCTGTGTGTTCAGCCTCTGAGATAACATTGCTCCTTGTGTCTTAGCATAGGTGTGAATGCTGCAAGCTTTGAGTTCTAATTTGAGATATTACCATTTTTTAGTTTGAGGAAATTTCACAGTCTTTTCAATTTCCTATCTATGAAATTAGAATAAACCTAATTTCTGGCTTCATGGGAGTCATTTATTTCAAGTGTAATGCATACATCTCCCAGGTCTCACCAGCTTGGGGAATACAAATGATGTCACATTTAGCAAATTCAGTCTTCTCCCTTTGACTGGCAAACTGTAGTAGGTGAACTCTGTCTCTCCTGGATTCTTTTGGATTGCCTCTATTATCTAATACTTTTCCAGGACGGTGTCTTGTGAACCTCAGGTGCTAGCCTGGGCTCTGTCTGGCCCTTGTTCCGCTGCAGAGAGCTGATCTTGGGCTCTCCTGGGGTGCTGACCCTCTCTGTTGCCATGGTGAGAGCCTCCATCCTGAGTGCTGGAGTTGGCACCTGAGCTCCTGCTGCTGTACCAATGCCCTCAATGCCAGTCTTAGAAGGGCCTGCTCGTCTCTTCGCTACCTGGACTTCCAATCATCCCTGCAGCACGACTCCGAGATGGCCAGGGGAAGTGCACCTCTGAGATCAGCTTCTCATTGGCAACCAGCTGTGGTTTCTTGCAAAAGGCATAGCCATTCCGTTCTGAAGCTTCTTCTCTGCTCAGCTGTGTAATGCTGACCTGCTTGTTCACAGGTTCTCTTTTGCCAGCTCACTGCCTGTTTCCACAGTTCAGAGGCATATTTTGCCACTGCTCATGTCTACCCTTAGGTAGATTCCATGGGGTCCAGCCCTGAGAAAACAGCATCAGGAGAGGGGAAAGGACTTCCTTCTTCCCAGTTTTGTCCCGCCTTCCAAGTCTCATTGTCTGTCTCTCCAGAGGGGTTGATGTGGTAATGCCAAACCCCTTCAGATCCCACCCTCTACCACAGGGATGTGGTTTTAACCTTTCCCTCCCAAAGGTCGTACGTTAGTAAATCTCCTTCTCACATCTCCTTCTAAATCACAAAAACAAAGGACAGGTCCTTTAATGCAGACATTTCTCAGCATCTATGGATTTCATTTTTACACCACGTGTTGGACTTCTGCTGGACAGTCTAGGTTGAACTTTGTAAAGCCTAGTCCAGTTCCTTTTCAATGATCTCCCACCATCCCTGTGTTCTCAGGCTCTGCTTACATGACAAACAGCTTGAATAAACATACCCTTGCCCACAAGAACAATGTTTGGCAATGACTATTTCTCTAATTAGACACCTGTGCTCAGAGATGCACGTCTCACCTACTACACAGATCATTTCTTGCAGGGCGACTTAGCTCTCCAAAGCACCAAGGTCTCAAACTTTTGACTGTACAATATGGTATGTGTTTTATATTTGCATAACTCCATGATCTGCACCTGCATCTTTCCCAGAACAAAAGCTTGGTCAGCACTAAAGTTATATTCCCCTTATTCCATTTCATTCCCCCGCAGCAAGAGTTTTGAAATGAATGGGGTTTCCCCCCTTTTAAGATTCCAGGTTCTCATTCCTCCTACCAGAAAGGTTGTTATTCTAGCCTCTCACAGGACATGGTCTGGAAATAGAACCTTCCATTTCTTTCTGTCTTTTTACTTTGGGATCTAAAATATTTGCCAAGATCATACCTTATCTCTACCTTGGGCCAGCTAGGGTAAGAATTAATAGATTCACACAGCCCTTCAAAACTATGGTTAATGAAGCTTGTAAAAATATTCAAATTACCTTAGTGGTATAGATTACATTTACTATACATTTTAAATTGCTCACCTAATCCTGAGAAACTTTATAGTATTATATTTAATGATGTATGTCATCAGATCTTTACTGAATAGTGAGAAACTTTATTTTTCCTCTTATTCCTTTGTTCTTTCCTTTTAAATAATATCTTCTCTAGTATATTGTTAATAAAGAAAAAAGACATTGTATTGAAACATGGTTCACTGGCTAAAAGAGGCTTCATATTACTTGAATTATTTACTGTTTTGTGGAGTTTGCATTCTCTTCTGAATTTAGAAGTTTATTTGTAATGCAGTAATATTTTAATCAGACTTACTGTGAAAAAGCTAATGGAGCTAGAAAATAAGAGGTTCACAGGCCTCAATCAGAATGAAATCATCACTTTCTTCATATTAAATGTTCTTTAGCAAAAGGTCAGCAAACTCATCTTCATTCTTACAAAACATGAGCAGAAATGAAGAGAAAGTGAGAGGATGAAAATGAGAGAATCAAAATTACTCATAATTATGTCTCTATGAAGTAATAATAACTTTATTACTATGTTGCATATGTGGCTTGACATTCTAAATGAGCTGTATGAAATTAATACCAATAAAACTGTAAAGACGATTACTGGCAAATGTATAAAATAAAAGGTCTTTAAGCTCTTTTTAAAATATTGAGAATCATAAGTGAAGAGAGTGCATGGTAATTTCCCCTCATCTTCGGTTTTAAATTCTGGGCAGGCCTATTTGGTTAATAAATAGAAAGAAAAATGAAGCTGGGAACTAGCCAGAGCCACAGATTGAATTTGTTCTTTTTTTTTCTTTCTTTTTTTAGTGTTTTTCACTGATTCTGTGTTCTATGTATTTGTTTGAGGTATATAGTGAGATGGTCATAAAATTCTCAGTTCTGATAAAAAACAAAGTCAATAACTAAGTTGTACCTGTGTTCTGGTTCCTCAACTGAGCAAGGTGGCACCTTTGTATAGGGGAGAAACATCATGCAAATATTTCTATATTTTCTAAAGCAAGGCGAGTATACCTAAGACTAAATTGTTATCAAGATATTGATTACCTGGTGTATTTTTTAAAGGGTCCTATAATTACCACCTGCTATCAGCTAAGTTGTGTCCTCCACAAATCCATATGTTGAAGTCCTAACCCCCAGTACATCAGAATGTGACTGTATTTGCAGATAGAGGTAATTAAAGGTGAATGAGGTCATTGGGGTGGGCCCTAATCCAATAAGACTGGTGTTCATATAATGAAGAGGACATTTGGACACAGGCGGGTACAGAGGAAGAATCATGTGAATACACTGGAAGAAGACAGACACCTACACGCCAAGGAGAGAGGCCTCAGGAGAAACCACCCTGCTGACTCCACACCTTGATCTCAGACTTCTAGCCTCCAGAATTGTGAGAAAATAAATTTTTGTTGTGTTAGTTGTCCAGCCTGTGGTCCTTTCTAGCACTCACATACATCACCCAGGTTTTTCCTTCTTATTTTGGTACACATCAACCCTAATTATCACAGCGATGGCCTCACTTCCCTGCCTTCCTTGACTAGTGGCTGGCTTGGCCTTGGTTTTAGTTTTCCAGTGGAGTGATTCCCTAGAGCACCTCTGCCCTCCGGCTAGACAACTGATTGGCTTCCAAATACAGGTATTTCACCCAAACTTGGAGACCAGCTCTAAACGGCACCAGGGGGTGTTACTGATAGCTCCATGGCACAGTCCTTTCTTGTTGCCAGTGCCCTGGCTTTTCTCTTAGCTGGTCTTGACCTTACCAACTCTGCCAAGATCCACACTTCTCTCCCCAGGCTTCCAACCCTTCCCTTCTTTTGTAGTTAACATTATGTTGATTGCTTTTCTTCATTTTTTTTTAAAAAAAATCTTTTTTCCTTTTTGTCCATATGGGTTATTTCAAAATGCCTGTCTTCGAGTTCAGAAATTCTTTCTTTTGCTTTCTCTAGCCTGTTGCTTACTCTCAGTTGTATTTTTTATTTCATTGAATGAATTCTTCAGTTCTAAGAGTTCTGCTTGGTTCTTTTATTTTTTTTATTTTTTATTTTTTTCCTTTTTGTCTTTTTTCGTGACCAGCAACGGATCGCAACCCTCAGTGTCACGCCCGAACCGGACCGGGACCAGCAACGGGATCGCAACCATCGGTGTTGCGCCCGGCACCTTGCTCAGCCAGTGAGTGGCCGGTCTGTATGTGGGATCCGAACCCTCGGCGGGAGTGCCGCCGCGCTCCCAAGCGGTGCACTGTAGCAGTGCGCCACCGGGCCGGCCCCTGAGTTCTGCTTGGTTCTTTTAAAAGATGTCTATCTCTTTGTTGAATTGCCCCTTCGGATCTGTATTTCTCATTTCATTGTGTTGTCTATCTGAATTTTCTTGCATTTCATTGAGTATTCTTATGTTTATTTTTCATGCATTTCATAGGTTTCCTGTTGTTTGGGGTCTGATAATAGAGAATTATTGTGTTCCTTAGGGGGTGTCATATCTTCTTATTTCTAGTATCCTTGTGTTGATGTCTGGGCATCTGGTGGACCCATTGCTTCTTCTAATACTCTGGAGTAGCTTTTGAGAGGAGAGACTCCCTCCTGTAGGTGTGCTCTGTAGTGACAGTTGGGTAGGGTGTTTTAAGTTTGGCTCTGGATAGAAGCAGTAGTGTAGTCTCTGTGGGATTATTTCATATATTTTGATTGTTTTATGAGAACTTAATGTTCTTTGTCTTTTATGTGTTATTTTCCAATTTGTACACAAATACTTTTTGTTCATCGCCCCTGCAAGATTAGTCCCTTGAGAAATACTCTCCATAAATTATAAGAAAGGTTTATTGAAATAATTCCACATTCGATGCCTTCTTTCTTGATTAAACAATGCCTGTTTGCAACTATAAGGGAGCTGTTTGTTTTGATGGACAAAACGATTTTTGTCTGTCTGACTTGAATGTTTTGCCTTTCTCTGTAGGTAAATTTGCAATCCTACCGCCTAGCCTCAATCCCAGTCCATTTTATTTTTTTCTTTTTCTGAAGGTGTCAATATTTGATGCTAAATAATCCCTTGAGGCTCCTGATAGTTTTAAAAGTGAATATTCAAAATGTAATGGTTAAATTTGATCAACAGCCAATGTGGTTTCAGAAGGCAATTGAGTAAATGGAGGCCCTTATTCATCAATTCTCCTGACTTCCCCTCTATTCATTCTCAAAAATTGTCCATTTCTTTTTTTCCTTCCTCTCCAAGATAGAAGTGCCTCCATTCCTTTCTCAGATGAACCCCTTCATGGAGTCCATCCGTATTTTTTCATGACTATGGTTTTGCATAGACCCTTCTCTAGAAAATGCGTCTTTTCTCTTGTTAGCCGGACAAACTACCCAATCCTGCCAGCTTCAGCTCCAACCTTGCTCCTTTGTGAGGCCTTTCCAGACTCTTTCTCTGTGTTTCTGCTGCCCTTTGCATATAACCAATACAACAACCAACTTAGGGTAATTGTCTGTATCTCACCTACTGTAGAAGCCCCCTGAGGACAGAGAGTGACAAGCACAGTGCCAGGAAGCTCTCACACAGTGGCTAAAGGAACTGATGGAGAGTTCCCTCACTCCAGTGATCCTTCAACCCTACTTCTAGGTGGGGTCCTTTCCTTCAGCCTGTTAACAGACTAGTCTGATGGTCAAACAAACAAAACCCAAACCTCTTCTTGTCCAGTCTTCCCCTAAGCCACCACTGTATTTCTCCATCAAAATAACAAAAAAGTCACAAATTCTCTGTACTTCATTCCCCATTCACTTCTCAACCCACTAAATCTGCCTTTAACAATCTCAACCTACTAACACAGCTCTTCTGAAGCTCATGAATGAATTCCAAAGTGCAATGGCAGACAGTCTTCTTGGGCCTTATTTATCTGATCTGTTCACCACTGTGGTCTCTTGGCTGTACTCTCCATCGTGGAAGTCTCTCATCTTTTGCTCTTTCCTGATTCCTTCTCTTCTTTCTTTTCCTGTTTTCTTTGGATGCCTCTCCTTCTGCCTGGAATTAGAAGCCAGAATGCCCAAACCCCAACCCATGGCTCTTTCTACTACATTGCTCTGCTGTATGCTTTATCATCAAATTTACCTATTGAACCATCTTATTAGTCCTATGGAGGGGAAATTGAAGGTCAACACTATCATTTCCTGGCCTAAATTTGTAACTCCCCCGTCTTGCAAGATTTTGGAGTTATACTGTGCACATTGAAGTGTATTTATCTATACCTTTGTATAAATACATTTTTTAAAAATTAAATTTCATGTCCACAAGTATGTCTCTTGTATCATGCTTTCTCCACAGCACTGTCCATAGTTATTAGTGTCATTTCCCTTATGATTAAAAAACATATACACCCATATTGTGGGCTGAATTGTCCCTTCTTCCCCTAACTTCACAGAACCTTAGAATGTGAATGTACTTGGAGACAGGGTCTCTGAAGAGGTGACTAAGTTAAAATGAAGTCATTAGGGTGGGTCCTAACCCAATCTGGCTGGTGTCCTTGTAAGAAGAGAAAATTTAGACACACACAGAGATAGGAGGTTCACAGAGAAGAGGCCTTGTGAGGACACTGTGAGAAGGTGGCTGTGTGCAAGCCAGGAGGGGAGCTCTCATCAAGAATCATACTGGCTGGCACCTTCATCTTGTACTTCCAGTCTCCAGAACTGTGCGGGAATAAATCCCTGTTGTTGAAGCCACTCAGCCTGTGGAATTTTCTTATGGCAGCCCTAGCAAACTGATACGACCCTGCAGTGAATGGAAAACTCAAATACATTTATTGATAAAGTTCTAGGTGGAGAGTATTAAAGAGGGAAAAAAGGCCTCTTCTTTTCCTTTTTTTTTTTTTTTTTTTTTTTAACCCTTCTCGCTTTCCTCACAAATTCATTGTGGTATCAGACTGCAGGGCAGTGTTCTAGAAGGTAGTTCCAAATATGTATGTCATAGAGTGTTCCTTGAACAACTTAAGCCACTGTGTGGTCCATTAGCTCTTTGTCCTTTTACTAAACTCCTCTTAGGTTTGATCTTTGAGGGTGAGTTTACCTCACCCCTTCTTCACGCATATGCACATCAGGCCCTTTCTCCTGCAGGGTGTTAATTTCCTGGCCTTCCTCGAGATCTCCCTGACCACCGTTCTATACAGATTTCTTTCGTCTCCATTTTCAGTCCCTTGTTGTTCATGTTATTCACTGAGATCGCTTACTAATTATGAATATTATAAGCTGCTCTGTTTCACTATTCAATCTCTTCAGTGTTTTTTCTTCTTTGAGTCGTCTTCATCTTCAAGACTTTTATGTTTTCTAAATGCAAGGAAAATATGACCACTTCTTTTTCATTTCCTCTCTCCTCCGCACTGTCTCTGTAACATTTTCATCCCAGTGGGGCTGATGTACGACTGAGCACACAGGGATGCTTAATTCTTGAATTAAATTCAGAGGATTTGACAACTCTGATTCTTCATGACTATTTGGGCTGAAAACAAGTGATCAGAAACAGGACTGGTAGGAAATATCAATATCTATTTTCAGAAATGAAGGGGGCATTTGAATGCAAAGGTAGATTTATTAGTCTATATTAAACCCTTGCCTTTTCTTGTTCAGTATCTTTCCTGCTGTAGTCAGTTCATAATATGCGAGGGAAAAGAGAATTGCTATTGACAATTCAATACATGATGAAAAGGTGCTTAAATTATTTTAGGGGAGCTTTTGTTTTCCCAGTAACCCTACTGGGGATACTCTTCATGTTAAAAAGTATGAGGATTGGTCTGTTTTCTAATTTTTCTTTCTTGCTTGTGTAAATGTGCAATAAATTCTTTTGCCAGTCAGAGGCACAGACAAATGTTATTGGAAATCTCCAACCTGTCTTAGGGAGGAGTAACACTTTAAACAGTGAACTTGCTGAGGGACACTCTGTTATGATGTCATGACTTTTTACTCTTTACAAATGTCAGCAACATTCATCTTTTAAGAATTTCACTGCTCTAAACGTAAATTTCTTGCCACTCATTCATTCATTCAATATATATTCCACTGTATCCAGGGACTGATGTCTATTTTCAGTTCAAGTTGGTTCTTATGTCTTAATACACTCTATTCATTGTGTAATAATTTGATTTTCTTTCTCCTCCACCTTTGGTATATGAAAAAGGAGCATTTTGAAGGCTTATTACATGCATGGATTTTAACCATATTGTGACAAAAATCTTAGACTCTGACTTAGTGTTTCATCATACTGTGTACTCTCATGTGATGTTCTTATTTATAAGGTCCAGAAAGGGAAGTGACTTATTCACGGTCACACAGCTGGTTAGGGATGGAACCAGAATCCATATCCAAATCTCCTAACTTCCAGTCTTGATTTCTTCTCTCTCTTTCTATTTGGCTGCTGTTTGACCCCTTTTAGCTCATCACAGAACAGCTACTTTGGGTATTCCAGTGTTACATTTCTTAATCAGTGGAGTTGGCTTACAATGAGCACCACTTCAATAGAAATATATTGACTCCATTCAAAGAACTCACAATTGTTTCTGGCCAATAGTGCCTATAGGTGATTCTAATGAAACTTCTTGAATATCATGAGAAATCATCTGTATGATCCTGTGGTTTAGAATTCTGAGGTCTTTCCTAATTTAAAATATTATGTCTATATATGGCTTCTAGAGATCTTCAATTAAATCTTGTGTTTGAGTGTAGACAACATCTTTTAGTGGAAAGAACAGTAGAAGGGGAACCAGAATACTATGGTGTTAGTTCTGGCTCTATCGCCAGGTAGTCCTGGTCCTCTTTATCTGTTAGAAACATGTGATAATACCCAGGAAAAGCTGTTGTTAAGTTCCATCCAGATAATATGTGTGAGTGTTTGTGAAAGTATAAAAATGTAAGATGTGAATTTTAGACTGGATGTGGTAATCTCTTAAATTATAGCAAGATGGTTCCATTTCTCATGTGAAAATAGAGTGCTAACCATAATTTCAAAAGGACAGATGTTTAGTGGTTTTTGAAACAACTCAAATAAATTAATTGTAAATCACAGTGAGGATACAGCATGCATGGTGGTGAGGTCACAATTTCTGGAACTAGACAATGTGTGTTTACTTCATGGCTCTAGCTTAGCAGCTCTGGGACCATGGGCAAGTTTCTCATCCTACATGTCTTGGATTTCAGTAACTGGGAATAATATCCTTATGTGGTAGAGTGGTGTGAGGATTGACTGAGTTAAGACATGTTAAATGCTTGGAATGATGTTTGGCTCAGAATAGGCACGATGTGACTGTTTGCCCTAAATTAAATCCATGCAAAGAGGTTACAGAATTATGTGGTTACTCAGAATTAGATCTGCCATTATCACAACCTAATTAGGAAATTCTGCAAATTAGAGGATTCTAGCTATGTGATAAATTCATGTTAGTCAGTTTGGGTAGTCAATGGTCAACTTTCTCTTTTGTTTTAGATGGGCAGACAATACCAGACAGAAAAAGACTAGACAGAACTCTCTTCTGAGTATGGTGAATTGGGACAATTTCAAAAAGGCCTGGGGCTGATTTACTGAAAATGCTGGTATATTGTTATGCTCACTTATACCGGAAAGCATTCTTCAGGCTGATATTGCTTGTCTGTGTATTCTTTTTGCCTTTAAGGGTAATCTTAAAGTTAATTTTCTCTTATATAGAAACGAAGAGGGGGTTCCTAGTCCAAGAAGGCAGACGGAGCACATGCTTTTATTTCCTCTTATTCCAGAGAATTTGTTAATATAACACCAAAGAAATAAAGATGGTATCATCACATATGAGTGAAGAGAAGGGGGAGAAATACCAGTGGACAATGGAGTTCTACAGATTTCCGGATGATATAAGAGGGAAGAGTGTTGATAGCTAGTCGCAGTAGCAGAGGCCGCAGTGATTTGACCAAAAGAATCTCAGCATAAGAAGAGATGGTTAGGAGGGAGAAATGTAGCTAAAAACAGGGACCATGAAGTAGAATAATTAATCCCCCCTCCCTTTTCACCAGCACTTATTACTAGGTAGATTAAAAAGATAGACAGAGGATTGCAATAGACTGAATCCCTCCAAATTCACATGTCAAAACCCTAATCCCTGTGGGATGATATTTAGAGGTGGGAACTTTGGAAGGTAATTAGGTCACGAGAATGGAGCCTTATTGGAATTTGTGCCCTTGTAAGAAGAGACCAGAGAGCTAGCTTGCTCTCTTCCCACATTATGCGATACAACAAGAAAGCAGCCAGGAAGAGAGACTTGACCAAGAACTCGACCATACTGGCATGCTGATCTCAGGCTTCCAGCCTCCAGAACTGTGAGAAATAAATGTTTGTTGTTTATAAGTCAACTAGTATATGATATTCTGTTATAGCAGCCCATACTGACTAAGACAAGGACTTAAAAAAAAAGCTGAACAAAAAAATTTGTTTTTGGATGAGGGATGGAGAGACACAAGAAAGCTAATGGGAAGGTTTGTGCCACAGAGCAAAGCTTTCCATGTGCTAGTATTGGGGAGCCATTAGCGCAATGACAGCTCACTTTGTTCATCCTAACGTAGAATTTCCCAGTTGACAAGTCTTGCCATGAACACCAGATCCATTATTATTATGAATAATAACAGAGAAGCCCAAGGTAGCTGAAGAAAGTCTTCAACATTACAGAGAAAGACCTATAAAAACATGGAAAAAGTAACCTTAAAAGAAGCAGGTGATTCAGAGTTCAGAAAACACAGAAAATAAAAAAGTTATAATTGGTGTCCTTGGAGAGATTTGAGATATTACATCCGTAAAACAGGAACAACATACTGTAAAACTGAATAGTCAGAGAATGAAAAAGAGCTCCTAAAAATAAAAAAAAAAATTATTAATATACAAAATAAAATAGAAGATTTGGAAGTTAAATTTTAGGACATTTGCAAGACTATAGCATAAAAAGACAGGAGACTAGGAACATCAGAGAAAAATAAGAGACATAGGAATCAATCAATAATGTTCAATGTTCAACTGATAGGAATTCCAGGAATTAACAAGTTAAAAAAACTGATGGGAGTAAATCTTCAATAATATAAGAAAATTTCTCAGAGTTAAAAATTGTCACAAATTTTTAATTGAAAAGACAGAGAGCTGATCAAAGTGACAATATCATTTTAAAAATTTAGGACTCCAAGCTTAAATAGAGAGATTTAAACTTATTACCCAAAAGAAAAAGAAAAAAAGATTAAGTTTTTCTCCAAATGCTCTTTAGCAAACTGGATCCTAGAAAGCAATGGAACATTGATTTCCAAATTTGAAAGAAAAGATTTTCAGCCAAGAATCTTATGTTCTAATAAATTATCAATCTGGAGGCCAGAATAAAGTTATTTTCAGACATACAACGTTTCTTAGGAAGTTACTTGAGCATGCACAGCAGCAAAAAGAGGGTGAGGATTTTTTTTAGAGTTATGGATTTCAAAAAATGATGCATCTAAGGGAGCAGGAAAGTCACAAGATGACATTTCCGTCACACACCTGTGGAGACCAGATGGGAGAGAAGAAAAGAGGACTTCAGGAGGTGGGGTTTTGGTAAAACAATGGATTCAGTCTAATAAAGAGTACAATTGGCAGTAAAAAAAAAAAGGTTTGAGGAGATTATAAAGAAATAGAGCATAAGAAAAACAAACAAAAAATTAGAACTCTAGGAACAACAAACAGCTTTACAAGAAAATCTTGGTCCAATTATGAATAACTGTCCCAAATTAGATTAGGAGATCAGTCAGCTTCAAGAATAATAGAATTTCAATCAATAGAAAGAATGAATAAGAAATTTAGCAATATAAGGGATAAGGTAAAAAAGGTATAATTCTCCCAACAAGAACAAAGAAAGGAAAAATATATAAGAAAACATCATATAAATTTAAAGCAAACTAAAATGTAGTGTAATTTTGAGCAATCCCGGACTGTGAAAAAAAGGAATAATTCTTTGAATGTTTTCCTTCAGGTCACAGGGCATGACAGGGGAACCATAACACAAGTTTTGACTTAAAGTGGTGTTCTTATTTGTTTGCTTATTTATCATTTCTTTCTTACTAGAATGTAAGCCCTAAGTCGGTCTTGTCTACCACTCCATGCCCAGCATGTAGAAGAGGGTCTGGAGCCATACACATAGAGGGTACTTGGTAAATATTTGTCGCTTCGATGGAGAAGTAAACAGTTTCCCCACAGTTACAATAAAGCAAGTGCTCTTTACTAGTGTTCAGCTTCTGGAGTTGACCTGTATGCAGACTTAATTCTGAAGGAATGAATTAATTACTGCTGAAAGAAGGTGAGAGATGGTGAGGATGAGGAGAGGTGGGGAAGGGTACAGAGTGTGGGGCAGGGACCCCTTCTTTTTATTATGAATTCTTCTGGGCTACTTGCATATAAATCATGGACACGTGTACTTTGATAAAAATTAAAAAATAAATTCTCTAGTGTCGCAGGTACATGGGTTTGGGATGTATGAAGGGAAGCACTATATCATTTGAAACAGACTTAATTGGCTTTTTTTTTTCATTCAACATATGTTTTTTTTCATTTTTTTCATCGTACATGTTTATGGGATACAATTTGTTGTTTCAATTCATGCATATATTGTAAAATGATCTAATCAGAATCATTCGCCTATCTGTCACCTAAACGTTTATCATTTCTTTGTGTTTATAACATTCAAGATCCTCTCTTCTAGCTATCTTGAAATATAGTATGCAATATTATTAGCTGTGTCACCCTAGAGCACCAGAACTTATTCTTCCTGACTGTGATTTTGCAAGTTTGTACCCGTCTACCAACCTTTTCCTGACACTCCCCCCTACCCCCCCCCACCCTTTCCCTGCTTCTGGTAACCACTGTTCTAGTCGCTATTTCTCCAGACTCTATGGCTTCTTGGGAATGACCAGAGTAAAAGCCTACATCACATGGCATATAGATTTCAAAGCATTAACTGATTATCCTGGAATGGTCCCAATGTGGGGACCAGCCAAAAGGGAAGTTTTATTATGATGAAGACTTCCCATATTACATGTTTAATTAAAATTTACTTAAACAGTGAAGTCTTGCACTAGTTTCTGTAAGTTGAACAAAAGTTGAGTATCACAAACAGCTTAATAATGAAGTAACCAATCTTAGTTTCTTAATGTGAAGATCTTAAAATTTTTATTTTTGTCATGGAACACACATGGGTTTGTACATAAATGTTGTTTTATACTGTGTTTTCTGGGTTCAGTGTGATGCCTAAATGATAGGGTTTCTTACGTAGGGATATATTTAGTAGAGTTCACCTTTTTATGAGCAATAAAAGGGTTTGACATGATTAAGGATACAATTATATGGTATATAAAACAGATATTGTTACTGTGCTATTTATCTATGTGACATCTTTCAGGATAGTGATATGAGACCAAAGGTTTCATCTGGTAGTTTCTTATGAATAGGCTGGATGGATGGCATCCGCTGAAACAGCACTTTCAAGGTTTTTTTCCTTTCATTTTCAAACTGTGCTTGAATCTCATAAACATATTCTTTGAAGATTAGAAGATTTAGAGCACACCATACTTTGTCTAAATAAAAGTGTAGTCTAAATGTAAGGAGAAGTTGTTAAAAAAAAATGGGGGTATCGAATGTAGTGAATAACCTGGGCTTATTTAGAGGTCAATTGTAGAGAGTCAGAAATGAATTACCCCACATTAGAGATGCTTGACGGTACAATAGGTTGTGGAAATTGGAAAGAAATAGGTAAAAATAATAGGTTAAACCTATTACATTGGCCTTTCTTCAGTGTAATTTTGTGCTGAAAAGCATTGAACCAGATATCACCTAGTGTTTACTGAAGAAGAAAACACTGCAGCTATTATGTTTTCTATGAAATAAAACAATCAGTTGGGCAAAAAAGTGTTTCAGGGGATGCTTGACATCAGTGTTGGTGGCCAAAATCTAACACAATCAAATGAGTTTTGTTCATTTATATATAACTTTAAAAAAATAGTTTGAAGTCTTGTAGATTGTGAATACTTTGATAAACCTGAAATGCATCCTTTACAGAGCAACTAAAATTTGTTAGCATTAAAGCAATATTTATTAAAGACTTAAAATAAGCCCTACGAGAGTACACCATATTACATATTTTCCATCATATCACTTTGGCAAAAATGATAATTAAAAAATTACAATGTTAGCTTTTTTAAGTAAAAAATATTTTGTTTATGGAATTTATGTAAATTGGATATCACTCTTAATATCTATGACTATTATAAAAAATGAGTCCCAAAGTAAGTTAAAACATTTTTTCAGGTATATTATTTTTTTAGACTAGTGAACTGAGTCTAAATTTAATCAGCAGCACCTTACCGTGCACGTATTGACCTACCCGACAGTAACACCTTCAAATACGTAAGCTTTTCTATAAAGACTGATGCAGGGTTGTAAGCATGAGTAGTTTTCCCCTCACGGTGATAAAGGAAAGTAATTGACAAGGTCTGTGGTGTGGCTCCCTCTAAAAAGAGCCTGTTTGACTCTCCCGACAGCCTTGAATTAGGCTTGGGTTTTGTTATTCTCATTCTGGTGGTTTCCTTTCTCCTGAATTCATACACAACTTTGGCAGTGGAGAGAATAAGCAGGTCATTGGGTCCAGGAGAGATGTGTGGGTGAGATCCGTCAGCTGGAAGTGAAATGTTCTGGATGAATTCTTATTTGCAGAGACAGCAATGCTGGAGTGGACGTTAGGACCCTCTAGGACAACTCCTTCTTTCTATGGATGTAGAAAGGACATGGAGGTCCAGAAAGGCAAGCAACTTGACCTCTCCATGTGCTCCTTCCCCTGTGTTCCTTGGTTGAGTTAGTGAGATTATCTACTTCATTATCTGGCCAGAAACCTGGTAGTCCTCTCATTTCCACACTTCTTTATTCTAGGTGTTCCCCCCAGTTCAATTTTCTTTTACCTCTTTCATCTCCAACTTGTCTATTTCGTAGCTGTGGCCCTCGATATCTGGGCGAATCCAATAATCTCTTATCCCATCTCCTTGCAACAATCTGGTCACCCTGAATTCCATTCTCTAGTCTGTTGACTGGGCTTTCCCTGGTTCCTAGATGAGGACACTCAACAAAATATCAACTTCTACTTTGGTCCCACCCAATAAATTTTCCAGCTGAGGAATTTCTGGAGGCAAAGCTTACTGACATAAGGTCATCAATCTTCATGCGCTGTCCCCATTCACAACTGTCCAAAGCCAGCCCCTTCTTCCTCGATTTCCTTCTTCCCTCCTCTCCTTTGTGACTTGATCCCTCATTTCCTTGGGTTCTCCTCTCTTGAGAGCCCTGTGTTTTCTTCATTTCTATCTTATGGTCTGAGGAGGTGGTGTTCTTCTCTCTGAACATACAATCATCGTTTATTGCTAATTGTTCATGGTACAGTAAATGCAGCTGGTTGAAGCCAGAGCAATTAGCCTTCCCACATCCTCTAATCTTTAGTTCTGGCCTAAAAACTTGAGGATATGTAACTTATTTCCTCTCTTGCACAAAGCTTCTGGATTATCTTTAAAAATCAGTTCCCTAAATATACATTTTGGTCTTAAATTCTATACCTCTTAAACAGACCTACTTAATGGTATCTATTCCTAAAATAATCATCCATCCTCACATATGCCACCGGTTTTAGTCCGTTTTGTGTTGCTATAACAGAAATACCTAAGAATGGGTAATTTATAAAGAACAGAGGTTAATTTGGCTCACGATTCTGGGACAGCTGCATCTGGCGCGGGCCTCAGGCTGCTTCTACTCATGGAGGAAAGAGGCAGAGAGCCGGCAGGTATGAGCAGGTCACATGGCAAGAAGAAGCAAGAGAGAGACAGAGAGGAGGTGCCAGGGTCCTATAAACAATGAGCTGTCATGGAAACTAATAGAGCGAGAACTCACTCACTACCCCCCACCCAGGGAGAGCATTAATCCATTCATGAGGGATCCACCCCCATGACTCAGTTTCCAACACTGCCACATTGGAGATCAAATTTCCACATGAGTTTTGGAGGGGACAACATATCCAAACTCCATCACCACCAAAATGTCTCTTTCTAGTGCAAGTATTGCTTAAAATTCTTTCATGATTTTTTAATCGCTTACAACTGAAGATCCAAATACTTGGGATAGCACCCCATAGTTGTCTCAGTGTACCTCTGGCCGAACTTTCAGTCCTCATTTCTCACCACTCGCCTGAACACAGCTTTCTTCTGGGATTTCCAATGTCTACTGCCGTGCAGGGGACCTAATAAATACTCATAAAATGGTCTTATCCACCAGAAACCACTTACGCTTCTAATGAATCATGTTCTCTTTTCCCTGGGCCTTTTCCCTTTATCTAATGCCCCTGCAATTTCTATTCCTCCCCAACTACTTGACTTTCTAGACTCAACTCTGAAGAGCCTCCCCTGGGGACCCTTTCCACCTAACCCCTCTCCAGTAGAGTGACCTTCCTCTTTATTCCAATAGTACTACTGTAACACTTAGATCAAATTAAACTTATCTGTTTCTATAAGACTATGAGAATATTTGCATAGTTCATCTTAATATGTCATGCCTAACACTTTAGCAGCCACTGAAATGAGCATATATTTTTGGATGAGGTATAATTTTTATTTCCATTTTTTCTCACCTTTGGGTTGAGTAGATATAGTCTGGAAGCCTTTTGAATGGTCATGCTGAATATGAATTATTGCCCAAAAAAGATCCTCTCTCCCTTCCGCCCTATGAAGACACTGCTAAGGCATTCATTATGACATCTACCATGCCAGATTGGGAGAAATAAAATTTATGCCTCTCCTACCAGTCTTCATGATTCCAATTCTTGCAGAATTTCTATGAAGGAGATGCTTCTTGTGACTCAGTCTTCCATTTCCCTTAGTCTACTCCACCTTGGGATGGTGGCTTCCTAGTTACAAATAACGCTACTAAACAGATCTCTCTATAGGGTGGACACATGTTAAATATCAAGTAAACAAACAAACAAACAAATAAATAAGTAAATTTATCTTCAGGAGGCTATACCTCCATTGGTATATATGTCCCCATATGTATATACATGCATACGTAAATGTCTATATCCACATATATGTCTATATGTTTATATTGATCTATGTATATATTTAAATCTTCAGAAGACTAATAATCTAGATGGTCTTTGTTAAAGAGAATGCAGGTGGTAGGCTATCTAGCTATTTTTCTCAATAGACTTACTTCTTAGGAACAGTTTCCAAAGACATTGAGCAACGTTGGATGACTTCCCTTGCCCTTCTGTTTAAAAAGAGATTATAGAATTTCAAAGTCAGAATTTTTGTAAGATGAAAGGTGTTATGCATTACATTATATTGCTTGCTAAAGCTCTAATTTGACTTATGAAAACTACGGGTAAAGTATATATCCTGGATTAAAAAAAATACAAACATTAAATAGTAGCCCCAGGTTACAGAGTAATTTTTACCCCTGTTCTTTCCCCAAATTTGTGCCTTCTGCTCCCAAAGACCCAACTAATTATTATATGTGGAACTTGCCTTTCTGGCCTCTAACAAACGTTTTGCTTGGTAGTAGTTCAGTGAATCTGGAAACTTGCTCTAGGAGGGATAGGTATTTCTCATAAATGAGTTGGCTTGAGCAAAGTCATTTTGGGGGGAGTACACGATTGGCTTTTTATCATTTTTATGAGCCTTTTTGACGGACTGTTAACTTTCCTGTTTTCCCACTGGTATTTGCCATAGGAACTTACATGATTTGTTTTGAGACTTATTTAAAAACTTGTCTATTCATCTCAACACAACATTGATGTTTGTGAAAAATCTCACCACAGTTGACTTTTTATAGAATTATTGTGAGGTCTGCTTATTTTAGATAAAGATGTCTTTAAACATTTTGTGTTGAATAGAGACCCCTGCCTGCCTATGTCTGTGCTTTCTTTCTGACTGGGATTTGAATGACTATTGAGTATTTTTCCATACCCTGGAGTCTGGCCATCTCTCTTTCATTCTTCAATGCAAATATTTACCATTTCCACAAGAAGTTGAAATGATTGTCTTGAGCATACAAATTTCCCAGGAGGTTTCTGGCTAACTCGTCCATAGAAACTGTGCCTATGATTAATAAGAAATTATGCTGTAGCATATTTTCTTTGCTCAGGAAATCGCAGTGACTGTCCTTGTTCATGATGAGATAGATGTGGCTGAAAGTGTAGTTGTAGCCTGTCATAGAGCACTTGGCATCCCTACTAAAGAGGTGAAATTATGATACTGGCAGAACCATTTTAGTGGGTATCAAATATACTGATGGTAGCCAAACACTCAGATGTGGCTTGTGAAGTCCCCATAGGGGCTCTTTAAACCCCTAAGTGAAGGCCTTATCTGGAACCAATGGCCAATATTTGCCATGTGAAACCAAACCACCAATATTATAGAAGCAGATTTAGTTTCCTCTGGTACCAGCTATAACTATGCTCTTTTATTTCTGATTCTTTTTTATGTTTCATAAAAAATTATTTCCTCTCACATATTAAAAATCATCTGATATTAGCGGGGAAAAAAGAATGAATAGATGGTAGTTACATTTCCCACTTTTCTACTATTAAAAAAATAATGTTGATATAGATAACATAATTTTATCCTTAAAAAAAGCGAAGTGTATTTTTATTTTGAATTGCCATTGTCAGCGAGGGTGGTTTTTACATCTCTTCGTGTTTTAGTTTTGCTCTGGTCTAAAGGTTACCACATGGTCATAGTATCGAATATTGAATGTTTTGTACGAAATTCATAAAATGTAAGATGCTTTATCCTAGCTTTCCAAGCAGTGGTATTAATTGAATTCAGATGCTGTACTTCAAAATTTTAGCTAGATATTGAAGTTTGAATTCTCTGCTCAAGCCTCATTAGCAGTGATTAGCTAACACAAATGCATCTCTGATTTATGCGTGTCTAAAAATGATTCTGAAAAGCCATCTTGTGCAGGGTTGATTGTTTTTGTGTACAGTTTTGTCCTTGTAGGCCATCTTCTTCAAACACTGTAATCAAGTAGGCCACCTTTGGGACGTAGCACTGGCAGACTGTGTGTACTCTGCAAATTAACATTATAGATACTGTTCGAGAAATTGAGAGGACGGACATTTTTGTGATAATGAGAGATTGGGATTAAATTTACAGAAAAACAAATTTGTACTAGGAGGTTTTCCTTTTTTTAAGATACTGTAAATTTCTAAATATATTTCTGACATTTTGAAATATTTTGACAGTCCTTCATTTGTATAAAGCTTTATGTGTAGCAGCCTCATTGACTTGTTTTTGTTTAGTCTGGTTTTTACGTGATCATTTTTACCTCTGTTGAACTGGTGAAAAATAATTTAACATTTTTTTCAAGGCAGTAGCTGGCACATATAAACTCTGAATCCAGCCAGAAATTTTTCTATGGCCTAATTTTCACATTGCAATGAGCATAAAATTTGCATCTAGTTTTTTCCCCACTCTCTTTACTGGTAATTATGTAATGCAGAATTACATGTTGCAGAGCATTAATTAACCAAGCAGAACACAACCCTCAGTACAATCCTCAGAGTAAACCTGTTAAATCATAGAGGCTCAGAGCTTGAGGGTAAATAGCATGTTTTGGAACAATATCATTGAGTTTGTGCTTCAAACAAATGATACAGCTGAGCAGTAGTAGCCCAGGTGTTGAAGGAGACATTTTTTCCCTGCCCAGGGAATGATAAAGTTCTCCTTTCTCCCCTCAAAAGATTGATGAAAATCCACTGGCAGGAAAATAAGTGAGCTTAATGTTAATATTTTGTGGCAGACTGCAAATTAATATGGGCAAAAATAAATCAGACTTTCGATATCGTTGCAGTTTTCTTTTCAAAATGTGAATTGTAAGAAGGTTATTTTAGTTTTTGGAATGTCTTAATCTTCTTTGAATTACCAACTATTCTATTAGGAATCAAAAAAAGGAGCCTTACATTCTAAAATAATATACATTTTTCTAATGTACAATAAAGAAAACTGATTATTTAGGGAAATATGGCTGCCCCCAAGATCTTGGAGAATTTCTTTTCTGCCCGGCTATTTATTCTCCCTTTAGCACCTGTACTGGCATAAAACATTCCTCTATTTTTTTTCTTCCCAAGGGGGTTGGAGAATCCATAGCAACTTTCTACCTTGCTACCTGGGAGGAATTGTCAAGATGAGATTTTACCCTGCTTGCAAGCTAACAGGTTAGCCTGCCATAGTTTTATGGAGCTGGCAAAACACACGAGACCCTTGGGTCAGAGATGAAGGACTTTTTACTCATAGCACGACAGGCAGCATGAGTTTCATGTTGCCCTCTGTGCCCCCAAGTCCCATAGGGGATATGAGGAGCGACCTAGATAGATGCCATGCACAAGGGGTGCTTAGGTAGAGGTTATGCACATGAGGGTTTGTGGCACAGTGGAGGACCCAGAGTATAGAAAACCTTAATATTTCACAATGGACTGTATATAAATCTGACCAACCTTTGCCCTGGAGAGAGACACTGTCTTTATCTTTGAAGATTGAAAGACAAGGTTGAAAGATTAGACAAGAACCAAAGCTGATGTAAGGTGTGCAGAAACACCATGGAGAATTGTCTGTCAACCTGCCAAGTGAAAATAACGAGACGGTGAGTGATGTAAATTCCTCCTTTTCTTGCCCTGCCTCAGTTGGCCTTTCCTCAAATAGTGAACCCTTGATATCCTTTTAGTAGCACTGGAGATAGCAGAAAACAGTTGCTAGGATAGCATTTTTGATGCAGCCACAAGCCATCCAATTAGCCACTGGTTACTTTGCCCATTCAGAAAGCCTCAGCATCACCATACACCTGGAAGTCAAATGGACGGGAAGACTAGAATTGCAACACAGCTCACCCCAAGCACGTAAAACCCTTTCTTACTTCTGTAGAGTCTGAAAATTTTAAATATTTCTTGGCCAACCTCTGCTGGTTATAGTTAAAAGAGTCAGGTTTGATCAAAGCATTGATAAAGAAAAGAGTATCTTATGAGTAACTATGCTTTTCTTTCTGGATCTTCTCCCCCTAATCTTATTCCCCTTATCTTGCCCTCTTGGGCATTATTGGAAGGAATTGCGTAAAATCTTGACAGAAGGTGATAGAAAAAGGGAAGATTTTCTCCCTTTTCTTACTACCACTCCCCGATCTCTAACACCTCACCCTTGGCCTTCTGGGCCTAGAGTTTCACTGTCTTAATAGTGTTGGCAGTAGTTGTTGACAAGATTGCTGCACGAGGTCCTTTCATGGGGCCTGTGGATCAAGGGGCTGGAGATTAGGGCATGTGTTAGGAACCCAGTGTGCCTCAGCCCTGGGCCATTAATAAAATCAGAGTGGGGTCTATGCTAATGCAAAGTGAGAATGTCCATCAGCTGTTTAGGGACTAGGATTTGAGACCTTTGCCTTTTCAATGTGGATATGAGAGCAACTGCATATGATAGCAGACATCGATTTTTGGGGTAATTTAATGAAAAATGTACTGCTATGAAAATTTGATTTTGCTGTGTAAACTTAACATTAATTGTAGTCATTAATGTGAACGATTTAGCATTTATCTCTAATTACCATGCAGTGCAATGATTATTCATAATATTAAATATGTGTCAGATCAAGTTTTTAAGTTGCATTGATTATAACACTAAAATCTGCTTGTGTATGATGCTCCGTCTTCTCTTGGATGGGTATCTGCTAAAGTAGCAGAGCTTTCTGCTTACGATTTAAACCGTTTAGTGCTTTTTTTTAAAAAAATTAATGAATGGTGAGACTCATTTGCATTAGAAAAATCAGATTTGCAGTCAGTTTGACTGTGGGTCATGAGGAGAGTGGTTAAGAATAGTACGATAGCTGGCATTTTAAGACTTTGGGTCTAGTAGCCAATTATCTGGTTCACCTCTAGTTTGATTTCACCCACTTTTGTTATTACCAGGGAATGACATTATGGAGCCCTAAAAAGTATGACATCTGCCTTTATGTCAGCCAAGCAGAGGAGTATACAGTATCCTTGATATGCTGAAGTAAACTGAAGTTAAAGGAATTAACTGTGTGTGGGAAGGCAAGTGATGTAAATTCCTCCCTTTCCTACTTTCTGGATCAAGACTCAGCTTTTTTTTCTAGATTTTATCTGTCGGTCTGACAACTAATTTTACCAATGTATATTAGCTAAGACCACTTTGCTTTAAACTGTATTGATTTGGCTTGTTGTTAGAATGTAATAAAACAAAGCAGGGATCTTAACAGGGTAAGTGGATCCCCAGTAAGAGTTCTGCAGAATAATGTTTTCACCACTGAAAGTAAATTATTGAACATTAATCTGTCTATCTAATACTGACTATCTACTATTTGAGCAATACATTTGTGTCACTAGCAATCAATTGACAGATAAAACAAGTTTAAAATAAAGTAGGTGCTTATAAGGTTTGACTTGAGTAATTGGCTACTTTTAGTACTTTCAGAATAGTTTTGAAATATAAGTTTAGTGGTTAGGAAATTCAGAACCTTGCCTTTACTGTAAACCATTGTGAACTATTTATCCATATTTAGGTTGTCTGCTGGATTTTAGGTCAGTTTTAAACTCTTTGATGTTGGCTTTATAATGGAAACAGAAAGACCGTGCTTTTGTAAAACAGAAATAACCAGGCCAATGTAACGACTGTAGAAAAATGACTAAGTGTCTACTGAAGGCTGATTGTTAAATCTAGGCTTCTGGAGGTGAATACTCACAAATTCTGAGTTGTTCCTGGCAGTGTGACGAAGCTGTGCTTTCTTTCTGGAAGACAGCATTCTTTGAATGCTTTTTATTATGTGTATGTTTACTTAGACTCTGAGGCTTCATGGAGTTATAAAAACTTGGCCCTTCCAGGTAAATTTTTGAAAGAACAAATTTATTTTGTCTTTTTATTTGGATGTGGCAGAATGAATACAGTAAGAGTACCAGGTCTAAAATGACTGTCTAATCAGTGCTCTCACCCTTATTATAATTATCACTGTGTATATTGAAGAAGACTAGATAGCTCTAGCCCTATAATCAGCATTTTGACCCTTTGTCATAAATCATTTCTGGTGGGTAAAAATGAAGAAGAGTAGGTTAATCAAAACATGCATTATCCATTTGTAATCAGTTTTTAGATGAGACAAAGTGGTTCCACTGTATCTAGATTGAAAGTTTAGCAGCCCTCCACCCCAATTACACTAACTACTGACTTGCAAATACATTTGCCTAGGTTGTAAATAGACTTTTCTTAGTGATGAGTTACGTAGTATTTAATCTTACGTAGGCATTCTGTTAATATCTATTCTTTGTACCTATTATACATGTTTTTAACTTTGCCAGCCTTGATAGTCTTAGATTTTAAAGTTCCTAGAGGACAGTTTCACTTCTGCCTAATTTATGGTAAAATTATCTAAGAAAGTTATTTATATTATCAGGAGCTTTGCAAAAGCATTCCCCCCCCCCCCCCCCCCCCCCCCTGGTTTTTTTTTTACTTTGGGTTTTTTTTTCTTTCATTTTTTTTTTTTTTAGGGGGGTTTGAAAAACATCCCCCCCCCCCCCCCCACTGATGTTGGTATTTACACTGAGGTTTTCTTGCACTAATCTGCTTTTTCTATTAATTTCATTTATATAAAATTATAAAACTTTACTTATATTTACATCTAATTTGTTGGCATTAGTCATGGAATTTACTGTGCAGTCCTGATTTTAAACATTTCTGTTTCTCATATTAAATATTTGGTTGCTCTCTAGAGTTTTTCCATATAAAATGTAGCTATCGTATGTATAAGGCTACTGCAAAAAGTCTGTGGAAACATGGAGTTAAACGATAACACAAATCTTTCCATGAACTTTTTGAAGACTCTTTGTATTTATAATGATGGCATATTTACAAAATAAATTAATATTTCTGAATTATTACTATAACAACCCTTAGTATATGCAAATGATTTTTAATTTCTAGAATTTTTGATTGCAATATTTTAATAAAGTAGCTTTATTAAATATACTTTAATAAATATTCCGATATTCTGAGTGGCAAAACACATACCTATTGGCAGACAAGACTGCTTAGTTTGCCTTCTGCTGAATTCGATCAATAGGAAATTATTTCTATATCAAAGAGAAAATAATAGGCAAAGAATGTTGATCTGTATGACTTCAAATTCTATCAGTTCTCTGGGGCTGATTATAATGAGCTGAATGACCATGGCTAGAATCCCTACTCTTACATTGTTCTTGCTCTGAAGTGTATTTCAGGGCTCAAACTCTTATTTATTTTAATGAAAAATTTCTGTCATTTGAATATGGCCAGATTGACATTTATCTTTAAAATACTTAATGGAAACTGCTTTAATTACAAAAATGCTTAAAGTCACAAACTTCATAATCCCAGGATGGTCCTCTTTAAGATAATCCCATGTCCAACAATATAAAGTCATTTCTCTTAATGTAACTTCTGGCTGCTCAGGTAGTAGAAGGAGAAAATTGTTATTTGCTTGGTGACCATGTGGCAGTTACATAAATGTCAAATGCAATGTGAGCACATAAATAGTATTTCAGAAACAGAATCATCTGAGTCCCTGTTGATTATAGTATAGGTATTAGACATTTTAATGGAATTGCTTCTTAATTACCAAACTCTCTTTGATAGCCATGAAAAAAAAATTGGTTTGGACAGTATTGATTCCAAGCACTTCTGTTCTTCTTTAGGGATATTCTGAGCTGGCGAAACACACACAGATGGGCAGACAAGACTGCTTAGTTTGCCCTCTGCTGAATTTGATCAATAGCAAACTATTTCTGTATCAAGGAGAAGTGGCTCTGTTAATTCAGGCCTGGAAATCTCATCATTAGGTACTCTTGAGTAAGAAGATTTAAAATATTTACTTAAGATATAAATTGCATGTAGGCATTTTTCACGATAAAAACTTGTTTTTCTGCATCCTCTTTTTTTGTTTGTTTTTTAAAACATATTAAGTGTTTCTTTCAGTTTTTATTACCCTCAATAAGAATGCTAAAAGTGTCTTAGCTACTGGTTTTAGTAGCTAGTGGATAAGACCACTATTGTACCTGATTCTACTAGATAACTTTTTTTTTTTTTTTTTTTTTCAGTATTATTGCATATGGTTTCAGAAACTGGGGGATAATTAGATTTTTTTTAAAAGGGCCATTTTGTCTAATAGCAGGGTAGTATTTTTCCTTTTTATCATTAACCAGGTAGGCACAATTCCTGCTTTGTATTCCATATTCTCACACTGTGATTTTACCTTTCTTCATTCAAAAAACACTGAGTCCTAACTGTGCTCAAGGAAAACTGGTTGGTAAGCTGGCATCAAGAATATACTGGATATTAGGAATACCAAATTATGTTTTTCTTCTTTAAGCATTTATGCATGTGATCATATTTGTGGTAAAAATAAATGATATAAGGTATGTGGATTGGCTGTACTACCTCTGATTTACGATGCTTCCATGTTGTTACAAAACACCCAAAGTTTTTCTTAGATATTTTCTGCTCAGTTCTTCTAGTGGAACCATTTCTCTGAATGCTAAAATAAGGTTCAGACTCACTCAAAGGGGTAGGAAGTAATCGAGAAGGAATAAAGCCTTGGCAGGTGGCTGCATTTCATAGTCAAGGTGCTCTGGCTCTGATCTGACTTTCTCTTTCAACATTTGGAATAGGTTCTAAGAGCCTATCCTGCCTAATCTGTAACATTTGTCAGGTTCTCAAGACAAAAAGAAAAAAGAAAAAAAGAGAATGACCTTTGAATTGTGGTTTGAGATTTGAAATTCCCGGATCATATTTCCATTTCCTGCTATACATATTCTGAAGGAGCTGGGACAGTATTAAACCACTGGGGAAACAGAGACTGCAGTAGACATGGATAAAAATGATGTGATTTGTAAGAAGGAGGGGATGTGAAAAGGGGGAGAGCATTCGCAATTCATAATTGGTCCTGACAGGAGGAGCACTGGGATGTGGAGGCAGTGCTCTTCTGAGATTATAACTCGCACTCATTTGATTTTTACTAATTTTCTCATAAATAAAGAAGAAAAGGCAAATACATTTCTGTATGAGTCATCAAGGTAAGGAAGAAAAATATATTTGCTTTATCTTGTTCTGAACCCCAAAGATATGAATGACCTCAAAAAAGGGATACCAAGATCATCATGGTCATTGTATTGGAAAAGTCCAAACTGTGAAAGTCACACTGATTTCAAAGTAGAGTGTAAAGCAACATGGAAAAACACTAATATCTGAAAATACAGGTACAACTATAAGTAGTTCAGTTAACATCCCTGGTATTAGGAATAGGTGTACAGTTTTGGAATAAAGATAGACTCTGATATTCCCACTGTTGCTGCATTACAATGTGTTCATTTCTATGTATTCATTGGGATAAAAGGTGGTTTTAATTTTTCTGTTGTTTTTCAACAACTATTGGTGAGATTGCATAGCATATTCCTTTCCTGGTTCCATGGACACAAAAGGTGACTGCTCCTTGCCAAGAATGATTTCCTCCAAGTTGTAAAGAGATTGATCAGAGTTCACATTTGCTTTTGTAATGTTAAAACGATAAATTGAATCATGGTGTAATTAAGATCTGCTTTAATTGACTGGCTACAGTGTGTGCATACATTTGTAAACCACCTTTTAAAATTCGGTTTTTCAAAATTGTAGGACTGATCTGAAGTTTGACCTGAGGATCATTTTTAAAGGTTATTTGCTTGATTCTCCTTGTAAGTATAATGATGATTAATGAGCAAATCGCTCTACTTTAAATACTTTTGAGTAGTTAAATTCACTATATTGCAGGTATTAAAGGCTCCAAGTATAGCCACAAGTAAAGAATCTTTTACTTGGAGCTCAAGGTAGAGCCAAGTTATTACACATGACACAACAGCCAAAACATAATTTCTGTGAAAAAGTATAGTTTTCCCCAGAATTGAACCGTTCTTCTGTGTGTTTTTAATCCAGCCACTGTGGCATTATTAGTCTGTGGGTACAAGAAGCAAACCCAACAAACAGACAGAAAACTCTGGCTTCATACTCTCAGACATTGACCTAGAATTTAGCAAATTAAACGAGATTACACTGTGAAAGTAATTTATTTGTTTGGAATTTTTCTACTTGTTTAAGTTGTTGATGGTTTCATATACAGAAAAAAATTCTTTTAATTTGCTAATTAAGCTTTATCCTGGAATTCTTTCCTTCTCATGACTCATATATTTTCTGTAAGTTCCCATAATATTTTGTAAATATACATTTAGTTGGCTCATCTTCTCTGAGCTCCCAGGTATAGGAAGCATGTTGGTGTTTTCAAACTTTAAAGGCAGCAGGTCAACCCAGCCATTTGCCTGGCCTATACACTCTTGGAGACCGGATGCTGTCATTTACTGCAGACGCATTTGTTTTTCTTAGAGAAATACACGTGCATTGGTATTGATTTTGGTATCTTTATACTTAGCAGTAAACTGTGGGAGGCCATTACTTCAGATGACAGCGGCTTTAAGAATTAGACAGCTCATATGATTCTAAATTCTATTTGCAGGCAGTTTTCGGGTAAAGAGATAAGGCTGGCAGTGTGCCTGCTCAGCATAGACCTATTTGCCTCTTTTTTCTTTCAGTGGTGAGGTTTAGAGCGTGTTGTCAAGAAGTATAACTTATATTCATATGATGCATGTGAGCCGGACATCTATTGCCAAAAACAAGCTGCCTGGGGGTAAAAACAAAAAAAGCATCATCAGTACTCTGGTACAACTCACTGTAGACTTTTAATTATCTGAGATTTACATAAGCAACTCTACAAAATGGGAGATACTCCCAATTAAATGGCAGTAAATTTACTTTGCTGCAGAATTCAATAATTTACACCTTGGTTTCTCTGCATTGCATTAATTACCAATTTGGTAGCAGATGAAAAAGCATCAGGGTAAAATTTAACCTACATATATTCAAATTAACTACAGAGATGGATTTATCTGTATATGTATTTATTCATCTATTCAGTATATTTCTGTGCTAAACATTGGGGATGAGGAGACCTAAAAACAGAGAAACAGCTTCCTATCCTTCAAAAGCTGACAGTTCTGCAAGGGTGGTTAATATGCAAGTGAAAATTATAACGTATTGTGATCAGGACAACAGTAAAATATGTTTAATACAGTTATAGTATTTATTCATTCATTTAATAAGTATTACCTGAGCCTCTACTATATGCCAGAGACATATGGTGGGCTTGAGTAGACGTGGTCTTAGAAATAAAGACAGGTCAAATGTTATTAGAAGAACACAACCCTGGGGATATTCATTTCTGGCAGTATGAATGACTACCTGATTAAAATAACCACAGACTGGTGAAATACATTTTAAATATCTTTTATAATGTATTGCTGAGCTACCACAAAAGGAACGAATTGAAAGAGGCCAAAACTGAAGCAAAAGCTGGAATTCTGCAGGGTGGATGAGCTCCAAAATTAGCTTTCACCCTGAGTGTTTCTGCCAAATCCACGAGACTTTGAACCTTCACATCAGGGCCAAGTAGCTCTACCAGATAGTTGAAGGATGGTAATGCCAGCGTTAACATATACTCTTTCTGAGAAGAAGGAAGATGTAGCAACCCCAAACTGATTATATGAGCAAGTATAACCTTGATATAGAAACCTGGCAAGGAGGCAAGGAGATAGAAGAAATAAAAATTACAGCCTACTCTCTTCATGAACGTAGATGCAAATATCTAATCAAAGTTGTAGCACATGAAATCTAGATACATCTAAGATAGATAGTGTGTAATGATCCAGTTGTGTTATCTCAAGAATGCAAAATTGATTTAAAATTATGTAGATTAATGTAATATATCAAAACACATGAAAGTAATTTTTAAAATGCTCAATAGATTTAGAAAAAAATTCTGATAAATTTCAGCATCTATTTATGCCTTAAGAAGACTAATTTTTAGCAAGCTAGGGGAATAATGAAACTTTGTTAGTCGGGGAATCTACATAAAGCCTGATAAAGGGAATCTATATAAAGCCTGCAGTAAACATACATCTAATGGTGAAATACTAAAATCACTATTTTAAAGATCAAGAACAAGATAAGAAAGCCACTGTCCCTACTCCTACTTGATATTGCACTGGAGGTTTTGCCAATGCAATAAGACAAAGAAAAAGGACTGGAAGAAGGAACAAAACTGCCACTGTTTAAAGGTTATCTATGTAGAAAACTCAGAAATGTCTACAAATAAATTATTAGAGTGAAGAAGACAGTTTAGCAAGTTGCTGGATGTAAAATCAATATATTAAAGGGACTTGCATTTCTAAATGCTAGCACCAAAATGTTAGTAAACCATGTATATAAAATAATGAGAAATAAGTCTGACAAAAGTTTTGTAATATTGTATTCCCTTTTAGACAATGTGTGAGGTTAGACAAATAGCACTAGGGAACAAATATAGGACATTGTGAGTTCTATTGCAAAAACAATTTGAAGAAAATCTATATAAATGAAGAGCTATATCATATTCCTAGCTAGGAAGATGTTGATTTTTCCCAGGTTCATTTGTAGATTTAATGCCAATTTAATAAAACTTCAACAGAGTTGTAGGAATTTGTATAGCTAGACAAATTGTTTTTAAAAATTACTTTAAAAAGGAAAATACAAGTGATATCTCAGACACTCATGAAGAAAAACAATGTAAGTCAATCCTTTTCAAATAATCAGGCTTATTTAAATCTATATCTTAGTTTAGGCAATGTAGGGGGTTAGACATATAACTATGGGATTAAATGCAGAGCACCCCAACAGACTGAGGCATATGTTAAAACTTTATTTACAGAGATAGCATTGCAGAACAAAGGTAAATTAAATAGAACTAGGACAAAGGATTAGCTACCCATATGATGAAAGTAAAATTGGGTGCCTGCCTCCATACCAAAAGTAAACTACAAGTAATTAAAAATTTTAAAGTAGAAGAGAAGACTATAAAATGCTTAGAAGACAATACAGGATTATGTTTTTAGGACCACAGGGTAGAAAAAGATTTCTTGAACAAGACATGAATAATGCAAGACACAAAAATGTAAAACATTTAGTAAGGATTTAATTTGACCATATTAAAATTAAGGTATTGTTCATCAAAAGGCACTGAAACAGAAAGGACAAGTCACAAACTGGCAACACATACAGTTGGCAATAACTAGTATCCATATTACGTAGAAGAACTTCCTCAAATCAGTAGGAAAGACAATTTAATAGGAAAAAAAAGACAAGAGAAAAGATAAAATAGAAAGACTCACAAACATATGACAGGATGTGAAATAACATTATTTTAATCAGGGAAATGATAATTAAAAATAGAATGAAGTACCTTTACCCACCCACTAAAGCTACCACACTAAAAACTGTTGTGAGATTATAATAGTGGAGCAGAACCCTCTTCACTTTGGGGATTTTTTAGGAAACAAACATTCACACACTCCCATGATTCAAAATACATCCTGGAGAAATGCTTACACATTACTATCCAAAAATGCTCATAGCATCATAGTTTGTAATAGCTAAAAAGTGGAAACAACATAGATGGCTCTCAATGGCATAACATAGAAGTAAGTAGTTGCATATTTATATAATAGAAGGAGAGGGAACCAATTTTCTAGAAATCACTGTGTGTTTAAGAAGCAGTCTCAGTAGAATTTGATCACCTACTGTAAGGTAGAGTAGTAGAAGAAGAGAGGGGTAGAATGATTTCCAGGTTCTGGATTTAGTCAATTATGTGAATAGTGGTGCCATTGATTATGATAGTTTTTCTAATCGTTGCTATATTTATTTTAAATTACAAAGGCGTAGATGACCAGAGAAGCTTCTTGTATTTCTCGATGAATTTGAAAACAGCACATAGCTTTCCACAGTATCCATAGTAAATATGCTATGATATTGGCAAGACACTTCACATACATACACAGAAAGAGAGAGTGAGAGAGAAAGAACGTAAATGGTGAAAGATGCTCCAGCTCAATAGTCATCAGTACAAACACCTACAGGATTGGCAGAAATTAGGAAGTTGGATAACACTAGAAAGTGGGTTGTTGATGGAGACTCTTTTCCACTTCTATTGGGAGGTGATATTGTTATAACCACTCTGGAAAACACTTTGGAATTACTTAATAAATTTGAGCCTGCATGTAACTCATGAACACAGCAACTCCATTACTAGGTGGGATCCCTAGAGAACTTTTGCATATTGGCACCAGCAAACATTCCTAAAAATATTCGTAGCAGCAGAACGTAGAAACAAAAATATTCATCAATAGTAGAACCAAGAAATACACGGGGGCTTACTCATCTAATGGAATACTACACAGCAATGAATATAACTGAAATACATCTTGAGCCTTAATGTGGACGAATCTTACACAGATGGGGGAGGAATGAAAAGAAGCAAGCCCCCAATAATACTATTGGAGCCCCCCAATAATACTCATGGAGAGTGAACTACTTCACTTATGCAAAGTTAAAAAACAAACAGAACTTTTAATACATTATTTAGGGATGCAACCCACAGGTAGCAAAACAGATGACAAGCTCAGGGAGGGAGCAAGGATGGGAGCATGATGAGGAATGTAATGTGCTCAGGGCTGGACCAACAAGGACATCTCATGTAAGGTTCAATTTTTTTTTTATCGGAAAACAATAATTTATTGTATATGAGGAAAGTTCTTAAAACACATGTAATATATCTCTAACAAACTGATTTCAATACATATAGATTTAATTTTTAAATATGTTTTCAAAGTTGTTATGCACAGTCCCGTAGTCCAGATGGTCACTTTCTTCTCCCCAAAGTTGGAAAGCACTTGAAAGACATGGAATTCAAAAGGAACCCTTACTAATTTTTAACACTTTCTTTTTCTTCTTTCGAATCTTGTTTTGGCCTAGCAGATCATGCAAATTCAATCACCATGGGTTTTCGAAAAAGAACATATCCATTAGCTTCCCTTAAGGTTTTTGCAGCTGTTTTTTCATTTGGAAGTCCAAAGAAAGTTTGTCTTTTCATGTGACGTTCTTTCATCAAGTTTAAATCAAACATGATCCGTTGTGTTTCTAATGAAAAGTCAACATATCTTCCAAAAATAAATTCAAGGTCCTTTTCTTGAACATGTTTACCTAAATTCTTTACATAAATCCTACCGTTTGGTTTACCAGATCAATTACTTCTGAAAGCCAAAAGTGTTTCCATTTCTTTTCTAGAAATTCTGCCCTTTTCCAATTCCTTTCCAGAAATATGTTCTGACAGTATTTCATCAGAGTCTTCTTTAATCTCCTCTGTGATGTTCAAATTAGGTTTTGGGAAGATTTTTCCAAATCCTATATTGGATGCATCAACTTCAATAGCAGGTAAATTAGAACTCTATCCTATATTCATACAAGTTCTCAAAGATATATGTAAAAAGATGTATATTCCAGTATTTTCACAATTTTTTTTCCTCACAATTTTATTTCTTCTCCAAATCTTTCTTAAGTGCAGCTGGCATGTCAGTAGATATATGGAATTCAATTCTTTTATTACCTACAGGTTGTGGTTGGTCAAACACAGCTGAAGGTAACAGCACTGGATGTAAACTGCTGCGTGAAGCACATGAAGGTGTATTCAACATATCCTTTATTTTTGGCTTTTTTTTTTTTTTTTTTTTTTTTTTTTTTTTTTGTCTTTTTCTGTGTCCGGCAACGGATCACAACCCTCAGTGTTGCCCCCGTACAGGACCGGGGACCAGCAACAGGATCGCAACCCTCGGCGTTGCTCCTGCGCCTCGCTCAGCCAGTGAGCGGGAACTGATCTGTATGTGGGATCCGAACCCTCGGGCGGGAGCGCCGCCGTGCTTCCCAAGCGGCGCACTATCCAGTGCGCCACCGGGCCAGCCCCAATTTTTTGGCTTTTTTCTCACATGGCATTTCTTTATTGTTTCTGTTCTCTTGGGCTGAAGGTTTGCTAGTTCCATCAGTGTGGTTATTCTCTGTCGGTCCTCATCATAACTGTCTTCATATTTTGATTCTTTACTAGATAATTTCTTATTCTCACCTGGCAAAGGAGGTTCCTCAGGTGGCTCAGGAGGTGTGGGTGGAAGATGTGCATGCAATGGCCTATAATCTCCACACATGGGAGGTCTTGCAGTAATTAGTCCAAAAAGTGTGGGAAAATTCATTTTATTCACAAGATGGAACTCCTGTACATAGAACTTAGGCATACTTGTCAAAGCATTTACTATGTTCACTAGGGTTGTGCTTGAAGGTGGTGGGTACATATACTTCAGGCATGAATTTAGAGGAAAAGTCACCCCATAGTTTGGTGCAATTCCATTTTCTATTGTTAAACAACCAAGTTCTTTCTTTTCTTTTTCATCTTGCACAGGGCCTTCAGACCTTTTCTTTTTTTAGTGCGGGAAGTGGGACATGGAGAGTGAACTCAATCTTGCTCTTTTGCAAATTCAGCTACTAAAGTATGACCTAAAAGTTTTAGCTGATGGATTCTTGTCAGTGCCTTTCTACCTGCTTTTTCACTAGGGAAAGTAGCAAAATCTATCTATGTCAGTTGCCCCGTATCTGACAGGATACCCACTGACTGCACCCTGAGGTACTTCAGCAACTCCTGTTTCTCCTCAGCAGTCAGCTTGGCTGGGAAGTGCCTCATCAGAAGGGTTCAGTGGCGTTGCAATGAGGAGGGCGAAGTGAAGCTCAGGCATCCTGTTGGTATTGGTAGTGACTGCTCGGGGGCTGCCGTTTTCAGTTTCGGAGGCTGGGGAGTCCAAGGCCCAGGGGGCACACCTGGTGAGAGCCTTCTTCTTGGTGGGGGCTCTCTACAAATGATGATGCAGGGTGTCACATAGTGAGCAAGAGTCCTGATCAAGAGTGCATTTCCACACGTTCTCTTCCTCTCGTTATTGGTTAGGAACAATTTCTACTTTTGAAACTGGGTGGGTAGTGCTTACATAGGTGTTCACTTTGTTATACATTTAAAAAATGTCTGTTCTATATACTTTGTGAATTACATATTATGTCTTATAATTAAAAATTTTAAAATGAGGTAATCAACCAAAATACTAACAATACTCTTTTAGGCATAGCATCACTGATAATTTTAATTTTTTTCTTTGAATTTTTGTTTTCCGTTTTCCAATAATTTAAATTTTAATTTCAAAATAATTTTAGTTTTAGAATAATCTAAAAGAAATGACATGCTTTATTTCATTTTTTCTTTTCTTTTCTTTCTTTATTTTTTTGGTGAGAACACATAACATCTACCCTTTTATCCTTTTACCCAATTTCGAGTACACAATACAGTATTGTTAACTCTAGTCACTATGCTGTACAGTAGATCTCCAGAACTTACTTATCTTGTGTAACTGAAACTTTATCCTTTGACAGACATGTCCCCATTTCCCACCTGTGTCCCTGACAACCACCCTTCTACTTTCTGCTTCTACGAATTTAACTCGTTAAGATTTCATACACAAGTGAGATCATGCAGTATGTGTCTTTCTGTGCCTGGCTTATTTCATGTAGCATATGCCCTTCAGGTTCATCCACGTGGTTGCAAAAGTCAAGATTTCCTTCTTTTTTAAGGCAGAGAGAGAGAGAGAGAGAGAGAGAGAGAGAGAGAGAGAGAGAGAGAGAGAGAGAGAGAAGATGGTAGTTATGTGAGATGATTGCTGTGATGTTAATCAGCTTGAGTGTGGTGATCATTTCACAATGAGTACATATATCAAAACATCAAGTTGTACACCTTCAATATATGCAACTCCCACTTGTCAATTTTACCTCAATAAAGCTAAAAAAATGACATGCACCATGTTATCATTTTCAAGTTGGAAATATTCTATGACGGCAAGAGTCCATGTGTCCCATATGAAATTTTCCTGGTCACAGTAGAAGAAGGTGGATGCCTCCCAAGGGGAATTCAGTTTTGCCGTACTTCTTAGCAAGAAATGTTAAGAAGAACAGTTAGAAAAGTGCAGCGTTGCTGAAGCCTAGGTTCCCCCGGAAGCTAATTTCCTTTGTTCCAATCATTTCACCTTTGCGTGTATGTTTTCAGTTTGTAGTTTCTGACGCCTATTGCAATATGCTTTGACCTTCCCTGCTGGCTCTGAGTCTGCCGTGCTTGCTTGAGTTCTGCATATCACACAACATCCTTGTTTCCCAGAAGTTTCAAAATTTGGTTACACTTCCCAACTCTTCTCGTGCTCTGTTGCTTTTAAGTGGGGAAGTCTCTCTCAAGCACCACCTTTGAACATGATGAGAAGGAAAAAGATCGCAAGGCAACGCTCAGGAATGCCACATTAGCTGCTTGGCACCGTCCTCTGCTTAAATTTGTTCTGAGTCCCATTTCTCTTTAATTAGTCTCATAGGAAAAAAAAAAAGCAAGATCATGCTGAAAAGTGCGATAATTTTGGAATTCTCATTATTCTTTCATAATTGTGCCCCTGGTCATTTTTTATCTTTACCTCAGTAGATTTTCTAATAAAACCCAGAGGCTAGACAGCTTTACGTGACTGACCACCTACCATATGCAAAGCATTGCTCACACTACACGAATGTACTGGGCCGGGTCCTTTTTTCCAGAAATCTATTATCTAAAGGGACATAAAACCACATTATTAATAATAATTAATTATAATAATAAATCATGATGATAACAACCACAGCATTAATTTAGCATTTTCTGTATGACACCCATCCTTCACATATTAACCCCCCTAATTCTTATAACAACTATATCACCTGGGCATGGTTTTGCACATGAGGACATGGAGACAGAAAAGTCAAATCACGTGCATGAAGTGATATAAATACTAGATGGTACAGTCAGAATTAAAAAGCCAGGCAGCCTGACTCCTGACCCACTGTTTGTATGTGCTACTCACATGGCATTCAACTTTACCGTGAAATAAAACAGAAAACAAGGTTGGTGCAAGGGCTAGGTATGGATGGAGAACAGTACTAGTCAGTACCAAGGTTATAAATGAAACTCAGGAATTTGGAACTGACTTCGTTAAACCCCTAATTTTGGGGACATGTATTCAGTGTTATTTAGCCCTGTGTTTCTTTATGCTGATACCTAAGGGCTGTCTTTTCCTAGTGATTAAAACTTCTGTTTTCTTTAAACATACCTTATTGTGGACTTTTCCAAGCAGCTATTTGCATTTTAAAATGTCAGGAATTGCTGCACACAGTCCTCAATGCGAACTTCAAGCCTTAAATTTAAGAAAAATGACAAATCAGGCTTAGGAATAAATGTACAAACAACGTAAGGCACGATGGGCTAGGAACCCTGAAATTTTTTCTCATAAATTATAACAAATCTCAGAAAGGAAGAAATTGGGTGTCTTTAAATTGAAATGAGTTTGAATAGAAACAGACATTGAACTAATAGAATATTTGTTAGGTGAAATCATAATTTAATTGAATGACTTTGTGTGGTCATTTGGATTTTATTTAACATTTAACAGCTTACCCCCCCCCCCCCACCACATGTTAGCAACCCTATCTCCTTTTTCTTCAAGGAAAAGAAGGAAACTGAAAGTAACAGACATGCAAATGCAAGACTGTGTTTGAATTATAGTTCCCACTGCAAGTTTACGTCCGTGCAACACACAGCTGCTGGGGCAAGGAGTTATCATCATAAACAACAAGAAAAATCTACTCCATGGGTACCATCGAGCCCTGTTTGCAGAGGCTGTGGAAGCCATAATTTAGAATTTTGGACATTTTTAAGCAGTAAAATCTTTATCTTGGATCTTTTGGCATTAAACATGAAATACAACAGCTCACAGGAAGAAATGCCTTCACTGAGCTCCTCTCTTTGGCAAGACCTAAAAAAAGACCATTTTTGATGACTTTTCCATATTGATCTTCTTCAAGGAAGCCAGCAAATAATTTCAGCACCACTGTTTTCTTCTTGTTTATTCATGTCTTTTACTAAAGAAAAGAAATGTTGCTAATGGAAGAAACAAAACCAAAATATTTACACCATGCTGTGCCTTTCTTTTGACAAGGGCCAATGTGGTAAGGAAGCTTTTTCTCCCTCATAAAATTGTTTACACGAAACAGTGGGAGAGCGCTGAAGAATAACAGTTTTTCTTTAGCAGCTGGAGGTTGTCTGAATGGAGTCTTCAATTCCCATGCATGTTTTGTAATGCAGATTTCTTTGAAAATGGTCTTGCCAGTGCACCTTAAATACATTTTAGAATTATTTTACCATGAAATTAGTTTTCTCCGTCATTGGCTTAGTTGAATCCACCCCTCCCCCCATTTTTTTTTTTTTTTTTTAATCAATGCTGGGACATTAAAAATAAAGCCCTGGATGCATACGTTATTTTTGGAAGTTCCTATCCAAAGTCCGTCCCGCTGCAGAGCCAATGTGCTTTGAGAGGCAGGGTCATTGTGGCAGCACAGCTCCTTGGTACCCTGCTCCTCCACCTTTTGCCCTGAGGCTTAATTCTCCACTTTCTACCTCTGCCAGCTGGCCTGTATTTGTATATTTATTCACAAATAGAGCAGGAAAGCAGTTTCAGGAGCAAAAGTAGCCAAGAAGAACTTGGTTGCAATTGAATGAGCCATGTTTAAAATTACTGAGTTAACAGCAACTCATGGTTCAGAAATCAGGATAGGAAACTAGCTGGGGGGTGATGATATTTGCAGAGGTGGTGGTAGTGATGGAAGTAGAGATGGTGGTAGTGATGGTGGGGGTGATGGTGGTGATGTCACTGACGTTGGAGGTAGGGCCCAGGGGGGCCCGAGAGTTGGCCTCAACCCACCCGTCTCCTTATCAGGTTCTTGACTCCACCACAGGAAAGAATTCAAGAGCAGAGTCAGAGTAGAAAATGAGAACAGGTTTAATATAATGAATAAGAAACACAGATTTCACAGAGAGAGTGCGGCCTAGCTCTGGAGTCTGAGCAGGGCCCACACTAAGTGTAACACAAAAGTGAGAAATGAATACTTAAAGTTCAGTACAGAATGCAGGCTGGCTGGAGAGAGGGTGAGCAGCAACTCACTGAAGGTAAATTTGATACAAAAGAAATACGCACTCCGCAGGCACAGTGTGGACTGGCTCCAGGAGAGTGAGCAGCAGCTCTGCCTTCTGCTGGGATTTGTCTTTTATAGTTTCACTATCTAATGAATATTCAGTTAAGGGCGTGGTTCCCAGTTATGTAACATTAGTCTTGCACATGCTCAGTTGGTCCCCTTTTGGAGCATGTTCACTGGTCAAATCCTTCACATGCACTAGACATATTCAAGAATGTTCTGTGCTCTCTACCACCTTTAGTGGAAAGTCACTCAGAGGATAAACTCCACTTTACTGAGCATGACTGACCATCAGGGCTACATAACCCCTCTCTACTGAGCATGCCCAGACACTGGATTTGCATAAGCTGCCCCTTGTGGTCTCATTCTCCTCTTGTTGGTGCTGAAAATAGGTCTAACTAGCAACAGTAACTTTCTTCTAGTGGAGGGTTTAGAGGAGGGGCCTGAGACTTCAGGGAGCAGCTTAAAACCCGGAGATGTGTCCTGAAACCCGAGCCCAGGGAAACTGAGGACCTCCTACACCAATGGTGGTGGTGTTGGTGATGGTGGTGGTGGTAGTAATGATAATAATGGTAGTTGTGCTAGTGTGGCTTAAAAGCATCCCAATTAAGGTTCTAGGAAATGCAGTTGATGTGACACTTTTTAAATTTTCTATGCCCTGGTCATTACCACAACATGTAGTTCTTTTTCTATTCTAATGTTTTTCCGTCTCTAGAAAATACAATTAATATTAACAAGGGAAGTCTTTATCTTTATAAAATAATGCTATATACATATAGATAGAAGATTCTTCAAAGTCAACAAAATAAATTTTCTATTATTTGTTTGATGCACGCTCAGTACCCTTGGGAAATGAGAGCTGTAGAAGGAAACCAACCCTGTAATTTAGTAGTGTTAAAAATCTCCCCATATTCGCTTTCCCCCTCACTGTTATACCTGAGAGGATTGTCTCCCTGTCATTGCTAGTTGGCACATTTTTTTTTCATTTCACACTTTGAAATATGAATCTATTACAAAAGGATCATGTTGGTGAGGCATTGGGGATGAATACGTTAGGAATAGTAATTAGTTTTCAGGCATTCCTTTTGAGGATGGCAATGTATTTTCCCTCCAAATAATTTCCTCCTGAGCAGTTGGTTTATAATAAGAACAGTTTAGTTTGACTAAATTTGCACATTCTGAATGGACTGCCTTTATCTTCTTGACACATTATTTCCCAATTTCATTGTACTGTTCCTTCTGCTCGTCATTTTCCACAAAAGATATCTTCTTCAAGATATGTCTTCCTGTGACACCTATTCCTTCCTCCTGTCTGGAATTTGAAGCCTTTCCCACTGAAGCAAACAAACAAGCAAAAGGCAACTCCATTCCATTGCACTTCCCCTCCACTTGCAGCCTTGTCTTGTCCATGGTCCTGCTTCTTGAAAATGTTGTTATAGTTAATTACATCATTTCTACTTTCTCATTCATCTCTTCAACCCATTGTAGTCTTGCTTCTGTCCTGAGCACTCCCTTAAACCTTCTCTCAGTATAAGCCAATGCCCTATTTTGCCCAGTTCAAGGCCATTTCTCAGACCCCTTACTGGCCACCCTTCTTGTTAATCTATTCATCTGGTCATCTCTAGTTCACTGTTTAGGTTTCAGCTTAAATATCAGTTCCTCCAAGATGACTTTCTGGACCCCTCCAAGTCTGGGAAAGAAATAGCATCTGTATTTTTTCATAACTTAGGAACTGTTTAAACATGTCTATTCATTTGTCCGACCTGTTTCCTTTGATTCCCTGATGCCTAGCACATATATGACATATAGTACACGTATATTTTCTTCAAGTTTCTTTTGGTTTCCTGTAATAGAAACTTTCTCCAGCGTAAGCAAAAGGAGAATTTATTGTGATGATTCAGAGTTACATCTTGGGTCAAAAGGCAGGAAGTGCCACCAGGCCTTGGAAGACTGAGAATAGGAAGAGACAGCTGTAGGAATCAAGACAATTTATCTTAGATGTGCTCTGCCTTCGGGGCCAAAGACTACTAGCTTCTGTTTCTTTCTGTGCTTTGGCCCCATTTTTTCCCTTTTATAGACCCGCTTTCCTTCTTATAGGGTTCCCTTTCCTTCTTCTGAGTTGATACATCCTCAGTTCCAGTCATCTATGCCAGGGGAGCAGACACAAGTGGCAGAAACATGGTGTCCAGCGTTGCAACCTGAGGGTGTTGGGGTGCCGTGGGCTGCTCACAGAGGGTAGGGATCAGGAGCTGGCAGGCATCCCACTATCTATTTCAGTACTCACTTAAAAATCCAGTGAAGTGATTGAACAACTGTCTCCCAGCGTTTTCTCATTTCCATAAGCAATCTAAAGCCTCAAAAGACTAATATTCCTCATTTACAAGAAAGTGATTTTATCCGGGAGAGTTTCAACATTCCTCTATACTTTCCTTATTAACGCAGTGGGATATATTGTCCTTATCAAAAGGGCTTATTTTATCTAAAATGAGTTCCTTATGGAGTCTGAGTTAACCATCACCTTATTATTTTCATTGGAAAAGTAGGGGTTAGGAAGTGGGGAATGGACTCAGGATTTATGTTAGTCAGCTTTTGCTACAATAAGGCAGTGTAATAAACTATGTCCCAGATCTCAGGGACTTATAGCAATATGCATTTATTTTCTTGCTCATGGGTCTGCAGGAGCTAAGGTTTGGATGTTTATGGTTTGGGCTTGGTTGGGTTTGGTGCATCCAGGTTTGGGTCTGCTCCTTCCAGGACCTGGGCTGAAGGAGTAGAGGCTACCTGGGGCTTGCCCTTCTCTGACATTATCCAGCATAAAAACATGGGCTACTACTGAAGGCCTGGGGTCAGTAGTGAAAACTGTCACTTCCACCCTCATTCTGTTGCTTAAAGCTATAGGACAGGGCCAAGCTCAATGTTGATGGGGTGAGGATGTGTACTTCACTTTCTCTCCTGTACTGCAGGTTCAGTGAAGAGGAATTGGGAACAAGAATGCAACGCACCATAGTCCTAAATTGCTTATGCAATTTTGATGAATTTTTAGTTTTCAAGGTAAAGTTCCGATTCTTTAGCTCGGTATGCAACTGCCTCTGGCTGATCCCTCCAGCCTTATTTCTTCATAATTTCCTCACATATACGTACAGTTGGTTTCAAGCCAAACTGAATCTCTGTTGAAGGCACCATATTGTTTCATATCTTCTCACATGCTGTTCTTTCTGGCTTTCCTCCTCCTTCTTTATCTAGCTAATTCTTATCGTTAAAACTGAGGTCAAGACTTCCTGGAAGCCCCCCATGATTCTGCTAAGCCCCCATCAATGCCCCTTCTCTGTGTTTCTTGGCCTCTTTTTCTTACCGCTGTCATTCTGTTTATTCTGTGCTATAGCGTTGCTTTAACTCTCTCTCCCTCCAGACGGTATTGAAAGTTCCTCAAGGGCTATGGTCATACTTTAGTTGACTTCGTGTCCCTGGTATCTAGCACAGTGTCTGGCTCCAAGTAGGCACTCATTCAATGTTTGTGAAAGAAAAGGAGAGGAGTGAGAAGATGAAAAGGTGGAAGGAAGAGAGGGAGAGAGGAAAGAAGGAAGGGAAGAGTGGTGGCTGCTTCCTTGCAGGACAACTCATTCATTGGATTCATCCAGTCGACTTATGGTAGGAATATCTTGTTTCTATAGTTATGAGATGGCGGATGCTGTGGACTGATTGGTTGTGTCCCCCAAAGCCTGTATATTAGAAGCTTAATCCCCACTGTGACTTTTGAGGGTGGGAAATCCTATTATAGTAATTGAAAGGTGGGACCTTGAAGAAGTGATTAAGTTGATGGTTTAATGGTGGTCTTGGGTATTTTTCTGGAGGCTTTAAAAGGAGACTTGTGGGAGTCTCTCTCTCTGCTCCCCCATTTTCTGTCATGTGAGACCCCTGGGTCACTGTCACCACCACCAAGACCCTCATCGGATGTATTTCCTGTACTGTGGACTTCCCAGCCTCTGAAACTGTAAGCAACAAATTTTGTTTTCTTTATAAATCACCCAGTTTCAGGTATTTATGTCAACAGGAACAGACTAATACAGGGGGCCTCAACCAATATACCAGTGTTTGCTCAGTTTTGTAGGCATTATTCTTTCATCCATAGAATTCAGATATTTAGTACTATAAGCACATGCTCAGACCATAAGTCTCTTTCCAAAACCAAGTTTGTACCCTTTCTCACCTCCTTGTAAATATTTCTCAGCTACTTCCTTGCTAAGCAGTGTCTGCCTCAACATGGGCGGGTGTAATTACACACGGAGCACTCACTCTGGCCCTGTCATTGACTGATATGTAGTTAAAGGCACAGCCTTGAGTTCCCTTCGTGGAATGCTAATAAGGAAATGGGGACTTCGTTGTTACTAGGTCATTTTCTTATTGGAAAAGGAAAGGATGATGAATGTAGCCAGCACTGAATTCCTCCGTATTCTAAGCATGTATCAAAAGGAGTTTATCTTTATCTGAACTCTCCTGCCAACCTTCTCTAGAGCCTAAGTGACTGCATGACACATCACGGTAAATAGCTTCTTAAAAAAGTATATGCTGACTTGTTTTAGAATGCATGTGCTGTTTAAAAATAGGTAGGGAGTTTGACACACACCTGATTGCCTCTGAGATGAAAGCCGAAGTGTCTGGCATCGCAGCCTCTTCTGGGGAAGGTTTCTCGTCGTCGACAAAAGGTCTCCAGCTGCTCTGGCGGCAGCTAGGTCTACAGAGGCGGCGTCCAATTACTCAGAATATCTGCTCCTGCTCTTGGTAGGGACTTTCACTTCCTGGCTTTCACACATGATGGATGGCACTTCTGTAAAATGCGATTTCTCTGGAATAGGGAGGTTGAGTCCGGAAAAGGGTAGGTCTTTGTTCCCACAGGACAGCATAACTGAGAATGTGGCTAGCCAAAGTCAAGAGGCCACTGCGTGAGGGCAGCAGTGAGATTTCTTCAGAAACCCATGAGGACAATGTTTCTCAGGAACGTGCTGGCTGCAACTTACTCTGAAGTGAGAAACTACAGTTGTTTTTTCAGTGAGAATTTCTTTCCAGTAGGTTGTTTTAACCTGATGGAATGGGCAGGGCTTGACCAAGTGTTGTGAGCATTCCTGTGCTGTCACATGGCTTCCCTGGGAACCACAAAAGGAGTGGAGAGTTGCAGAGATGGCTGTCAACATACAACGAGCAGTGAAAATCGATGAGAGGAAAATGGTCCATTTTTGCTTCATTGATTTTTGCTGGTCAATGAATCACCTCCATTTTATGGAACCCCCTCCTTCAATTTTTTTTTTCCTTGTTGGACACATGTTAATGTTACTGCTCTGCATCAAGCACAGTACTGACAGTGGCAGTTCCTTTAATTACGCAGAGTTGTTAGTGGTGGCAGCGTGTCAGGTTTGGAGAGGAGCACAGTGAGATGACACTGAAGCTTGGGGAGGATGATGCTTGCTCCTGGATGTTAGAGAGGGCGCCCTATGGAAAGACTGGTGGGAATGGTGCTATTAGGATTCCTTGGGTTAGCTTAGAGACTGGTGAGATTGTATTCAAATGGATAGAAAACACTGAAAAAAAAAAAAAAAGGAAAGTAGAAAGAAATGATGATAGGTCCCATAGATGAAGAGCAAGTGTGGGGTGTTGAGAAGAGAGCAGAACCAAATCTGTGTGGATCAAATTGCAGGATTTAGGAGGGATCTTTAGATTATACAAAGTTATCACATTGATAGAATGCAAAGAAAAAAATGATATTTAGTACACAATATTATAAGTTTAATGTAATAAGTTAATCATTTGAAGTTCATCACTTGTTTTCAGTCACCACACTTGCTGGAAGAATAATTTGGCTATGGTGAAGAGAAATTAGAAACCCAGAAAACATGACCCCTCTGAAATGTTTGCCCCAGGGAGGCTTGTTTAACTTAATGGGAAAAGATGAACAGAAAATTATTGTCTCTAGCTAGACTTGTTTTAGTAAACTCTTTCAAAGAATCTTTGGATTGCTCTTCATATTTTTAATTTTCAGATGAGAAACTAAGGCACAGCACATTTTAAAAAATTGTATGAAATCAAATAGAAGCTGATCGCAATGCTGAGCTGAGAACTCAAATTCCTATTTTGATTGGCTATTGAAACATGTTACTTTATGGGGGGAGCAGTTGATGGTTATAGGAATTTTCCCCAAGTAGAAAAAGCAAGGTTCAAGGCTAAAATGCAACTCTATCCTTTCACAGGTGAGGCTTTTTTTTTTAGGGGGTTAGGGGGTGGTGGTTCCTAACAGAAACTTTAATTTACATTTTGCATTTGGAAATTCCTGCTCTGATGCCAGTACAGAATCCTGAACATCCTTGGATTCTGAATGTATTCAATTCTCAGAGCAAGAACTCTTCAGTCATCTACTTTTTTGGTTTTGGACCAAGAAAGTGGTCAATGACGTAGAAGCCCACTCCATGGTTTAATCAATGCCCTAGGGATGACAGGAGGTTGATAGCAGCTATTAAAGTAAGCTCCATGAATCCACTTTTTCCTTACGGCCTTGGGCCCTAATACAAGCAAAATAGTTTAGCTGCTTGATAATAAATATGTAATGTGTCCTTCAAGCTAGTTTTCACAAGTTTTCTTTTATTTCCCTGGAAACCTCTGCCTGCCCCTTGACCACCAGCAGTCTGTTAAGATGTATGTCAGCAGAAACTATTTGGCTAGAATACCCTGAGAAAATAGCTGCACTTACCCAGCAACAGTATTATAAGAAAAAAAAAATACTCCTAAATTGTTCTCAATTTTTTTTTTTTTTGGCTAATGGTATGTACTAGGTAATTAGGGACTTAACCAACAATGGACACAAGAAAAAAATTCAGTTGAAATCACTGTAACATTGCCACCACAGTAAGCCATTATATGTGGTCATATGCCCAAATGAAGAATTTGCAAGTTGAAATGGAACTTATGATAATTGGCTTAATCTCATCCAAAAATCCTCATGTGGCTGAAAAGAGAAAAGGCAGGAAGAGTCTGAAAACAAACAAACTAAAAAACAAACAACAAAACAGTCTGATATCTCAGTCCTTGTTTCAAACTGCTTTAGAATAAAATAGAGTGACCTGCTAAGATGCAGATACTTGGTAGCTGGTAGATTTTTATTTGAAGAGAGAAACAACAACCTGAAAATAAGAGATAGATGCATTTTTATTGAAAGCGAAGAATCTTCATGGCTCATGAAGTTGCTCAGTTTAAGAAATAAATCTGAAATGGACGTGGTGAGAAGAGGCCACCTTCATCTTTACTAGAGCCTAAACGCTTGAGTGCACATGATTAGGTTAATTTCTCTTGACAGCTACTCGGGAACTTTACACAAATCCAATGGATGGGTTGCTAAAGGGAATGGACAAGTAAGACTTGAATCATTCCTTGAGACAGTTTACTATATGTGGTGACATTAGATCTTGTGAATGTTGCCAAGTGTGGCTCACTTGGATGGAATATATTTGTGGTGTGGTATCTTGAATCATAGAAAGGGAAATATATTTGTGCTGTTAATGATGGGAAACCAATCCCTGAGGAAAAGTTGATATCAAAAGCTGATGGAGTGGAGCTGAGGATGACAGTATCTTGATTTGATAGTGTCCTTGAGATCCTCTAAATAATTCAGAACATTTCACACAGATGAAGGGTTGGAGTAAATTGTAAGGAGGAATTTCCTGCAAGTCAGGACTATTTAATATTGGACATGAATTGCTGAGAAAGATTAGTTACTCTTCAACCTCCTGTGTGTGTTGTTTTAAAAATCAACTGCTTATGGTAAAATGCTGACCATATGGCATTTCTTTCTATTTTCTTCATGAGAACCCAGAAGCTATCAGGGGCCCACTCCCGTCCCCTCCACCCCCAATCCCACTCTAACTAGTGCTAACTGGAAGGTAAGCCTCTGGACTTCTTGAACAGCCTACCTTCGACTGTTCTGTTGCTTCACTTAGTTTATATAGAAGGCAATGTGCCTTTTGGGCTGAGAGAATGGGATAGTGGAAGAAGAGAGAGATGTAAATAGATTTTTCATTTTGTCATCAGACCCCTTTTGGAATGACAACTACAAGTAACACAAAGTAAAAAGTTAAATATTACTGTATTCTTTAATAGGTGACAATGACCTATGGTTTGCTGACACCTGTGAGCTGTTTAGGTTAAAGAGATCATTACACTTATGTATCTGTAGCTCAGGGTCTTAGTGCGGAAGAACTGACCTCCATGCATGCCCTTGCGTCTTTGGTTCAGTCAAAGGAGCGATGAATTTTCATGATTAAAAAGCAAGTCTCACATATGCTGAAAATGAAATACTGTATTACCAATTTGCTAAATCCTTTATTAAAGAAACAAAAACCACACACAAAACTTCTCTTTTTCTTCCTGGGTATCACGAAGGCTGGAGTATCAAGAAGGGGGACTAACTTTTCCTCCAAGAAATTTTCTTCTAATTAGTAATGGCCAGTAGTTTGTAACTACTTAGTGTTTGCTCAGAGAATACACTAGCACCTAGCTCAGTGCCCCAGGCTTAAAACAGTGGTGCTCAGTATGTGTTGAGTGAATGACTGATGGGAACATTTGCAGACCCAGAATTAAGCCTTAGTATTTTAAGTGAGGATAGATTGCTTAGTTTTATTTATGTTCGTTAACTGCCTGCTTCTTTTTGGCCAGAGATATAAAAAGGGAAATGTGCAGAGAAGGGTTTTAAAGTTGATAAGAGAAGAACACATGGAGAAGGCAGAGAATAATGACAGAAATCCTAAGCAGCAAAAAGGGAAGAATTGGAGTAGCTGGAAAATGAATGTACTTAGAGAACCATAAAGGATGAGGAGGACAGAGGAAGCTGGCAGGGCAGTTGAACAGGAGTCCATTATCCCCCACATAGTTCCCTAGACTCATCTCCAGTCTAATTGTTTACTCTGTTCCTGCTTGAGACGAAATCTGATCTCACTTCCAAGTGCATTTCCGTTTATGCCATCAGACTAGTTTTTATTTGATCGATAATACTAATAATATTATACCTACCATTTATATTCAATGTTTGCTTTGTGCCTCTCACTCTGTGCCTGTTTTATGTTCACAACTTCAATTTTTACAACTCCATAAGGGAGATATGATTACTCCCATTTTACAAATGGGAGAGAGATTAGGTTATTTGCCTGGGATCACACAGTTCCCAAGTGGTAGAGAGAGAATTTAAAGACAGATTGATTGGACTCTTAAGTCTTTTCTCTTTCTGTGTGGTCTGTGTCTTTGGAATAATTGAGAAGGGATGCTCCGAGAAAGGCACATTGGACTTAAGCCATGCATTTATGTATTTATTCATTTAATCATTTGGCAAATACTTGTGTTTTTTTTTTTTTGTCTTTTTCCGTGTCCGGCAACGGATCGCAACCCTCAGTGTTGCCCCCGTACCGGACCGGGGACCGGCAACGGGATTGCAACCCTCGGTGTTGCTCCCGCGCCTCGCTCAGCCAGTGAGCGGGAACCGGTCTGTATGTGGGATCCGAACCCTCGGGCGGGAGCGCCACCGCGCTTCCCAAGCGGCGCACTTATTTGGCAAATACTTGTTAAAAGTCTACTGTGTGCTAAGCCCTGAGGATGGAGTGATGACTAGAAAACAGGTCCCGTGTCAAGGAGTCTTCCCTCTAGCAGAGGAGTATCAAGGAGGCAGTGACTACATATCCTGAATTAGTGACCGGTAACAGGAGTGAGCAGAGGTTGAGTCTGGAACACTCAATTTAGCCTTAAGAAGTCATAAAAGGTGTTTGCCCAAACAAGTTTCTAAGGAATGAGCCTAGAAAACTCTGCGCAGGGTGGACAACAGAGTCCCAGAAAGAGGAAACAATGTGTCTATATCTTGGTGGTTCCAGTGAAAACAGGTGCTTATGTCAAGAGATGAGAATGGAGAGGTAAACAGAGGTCTGATTATAGAGGGCATTGAAGGCCATGGAAGGAGTTTGTATTTTGTCCTTGTAGCAGTGAAGAACCACTGAATAATTTTAGGTAAAGGAATAAAAGGCCTGGCTTTGAACTTTAGAACGATGGTTCTGGCTATACAGGAAGATGGATTTGAACGGATCAAAACAGAGGCAGAGAGACCTGCCCCATCAATACAGTTAAGAAGGAATAGTAACCTGATTTAAGATAGTGACAATGGTTAGCATTGGCTTGGATTTGAGAAATGTTGATGAGACAGAATTAAGAGAATTTGGTGACTAATAATATGGCAAAGTAGACTGTCTTAGTTAGGTTAAACTAAGTTACACTGCTATAAAAAGCAGCACCCAAATCTCTATAGCTGAACAAAAGCTATTTCTCTCTCATGAAGAGTTCATTGTAGGTCTAGGCAACTCTTTGGAGCAATGGTTTTACCTGCTTAGTGATGGCAGGTAAGTACAATACTGAGAAATGACTCACCAGCAATCCTCAGTCCTTCTGTGGACTGACCCAGGTAGTGGATTCATCCAAATGTGGCTCAGTATACTCTGGAGCTCATTGTGCCCAGGTATTGAAAAAATGTTTACATGCACTCAAAAATAGCCGTATACTAAAAAGAAACTAAATGGTTTAGACACTTTTGTTTAGATTCATTCCAAACCATAAATAAGATTAATTAATCACAAAAATATCTATTTCATCTAACAGCACTTATTTTCTATTTTATAGCATGGGATTTAGGACTTCGCTAGGGAATAAGAATTTCTTGATTTCCTCTGCAAAATAAATTTCAGGATATGAATTAACCACCAAGTACCTCATGCACATCTCTGTGCTCTTCCTCAGACACCAGTTAAGTCAAAGTGAGATGAACTATCTGAAATCAAAAAGCACATGATCTAGAAGTCTTGTTAAGGCTGCTGAGAGAAGCTTATGACAGAAAGTGAGAATTTAAAAAATGTGTGTTTTTTGATTAAAAAAAGCAATCATAAGCAAGAGCTCTGTTTCTTGTTTTCTTCCTGTGTATGTGGAGAGGGAGGATTCAGGGAACATTTTTCTCTACAGTAAGCCCACAATAGGCTTGCAATAAATACTTGTAGAATGAGTTAAGAGTAGAAAAACAAGACTTAATGAAGTGCTGGGTGCCAGTGGGGGATTTCTCCTTTTCCAGAAGCAGCTCTGCTTAACCCTCGACTGGTAATATCACCAGCAATTGCACAGGCTCGTGCTCTATCAACCTCAAAACTTGACCTTTCTTTGTTGCTTCCCCAGATGCATTCTGCTGTCAGAAAAAGCCTGCAGATCCATCCTGCTCCTCAGCTCCCCGGCTCTGGGCCTTTGGGCAACTTGCAGCCTCTCTGAGCCGTGGGTGACTGGCTAAAAATGAAGAATCAGGGTGGTGATCCTGGCCTATTTCACAGGCTGGACATGAAGCAGGATAAAATCGTGTGTGGAATGCTTTGGAAACTGGAAAACCCTTTGGAGCTCTAAAGGGAAACTAATTATTTTTCAACATTCTCTTTCTGTGGCCAGGCTCTCGCCTCGCTCACCTTTGTTTCTTCCTTCCCTTCTTTGTTCTCTCTGTGTCCTATTCACCTCTGTCCTCTTCCCAACATGCTCACTTCCTTACTGTTAGATCTCTACCCTCTGCACTCCAGAAATAAAGGAATAAAAGTAGGAGGGAGGATCCCTTGCCACTGCTGAAATTTTCAGCAAACATTTTCTCTTTCTCCATTCTTGTCCTCAAGTATATTATTCATAGTGCCTCTTGTGCACTGTGGATGCTTTATAAATATTCTTATTAATAATAACACCGACGATGATATTTACTAGTCACCTATGACACTGATCTTCAGGGTCCTTCCTCCGGGGGCAGATGCAGACTCATTATTTTGGTCTGTCAATCCACTTGCTTTGCTACACCTCCCAGTGGAGACAGATTGAGAGACTGGTAGGATACTGAGATCATTAGCTTTCAAATCTGGCTCCTCGAAACCAAACAGAATGTATTTTCTGCTCGTATGACAATAATTTTCAATCTCTATAGATTCATATTCCTACTTAAAAAAAAAAATTTCCGTAAAGCTCAGCTTGGGTATAGCTATGGGACTAACCTTTTATCTGGTCTCTTCTGCAGCACTATGATAGTCCCATAATAATCAAATGACTTGATTAAGGTCATTTCCTGGATGGAGGCAGCTTAGTCTCGCTAGGTCCTGACCAGCTTTCGAAATGACTTTCCATCAATTCCATGCAGCAGTTGTATTTGCCCACTTCAAGTTGAGTCAAAGATTAAATATAAGGAAGTTGGTAAAATAGAAATCTATAGGAAAGTGTGAAAGAAAAAAGAGAGATTAATCTGCATGGTATGTTCCACTTTTGGTTGTTGATATCATCATATCCAGAGGAGACCTAGAAAAAATTATTAAAAAGAAAAAATTAGAGTTATGCCTATGCCTTTAACTACTGATTATGACTTCTGTGTCTCCCAATAAATATTCATTTTTTTCCTAGTATTACTTTTAACATTTCATACACTAAAAGAGGTTCTTAATCCATCAACTGATTTGATAATAGGCACTTTATTGAGCACTTACAGTGTGCCAGTTACTAGGCACTGAGGATAGCATTAATATGCAAAAGCATATATAGTCTCCATCTTCATAGATCTTACAGTAATTAATGAGATAACCACATTAATGAAAGTATAAAAGCAAATTGAGATCTAAATTACGAAGGAAAGAAATATGGTTTTATGAATGCATTTAACCATGGGATGATCAGATTTTGAGTGTACGACAGTCAGGGAGGTCATCCTAGATATCTGAGGAGTGGGTAGGAGTTACCCAGATGAAAGCTGGAGCTTATATGGGGAATTCTACTGAGAGGAAACAGCAGGTGCAAAAGCTCAGTGGTGGGAGTGACCTGGAAGTTTTGATGAACTTTAATGAGGATGGTGTGTTCAGAGCTCAGAGTACAAGAGGGCTGTGGTTTGGCATGAGGTGGAAGAGTGGACAGGCAGGGTACCCAAAGCCATCCATGCAAGGTCATGTGAAGCAACTAAAGAAAGCATTTTAAATAAAGATTGAGATATGATCAGATTTTTATTTTTAGAAGAGATGTTTAGCTTTGTTGTGAAGAAAAGATAAAAGTATGCTTTCAGACTTAGGAAACTGAGAAATTTGAAGTATAGATTCTGGCTCACTATGATGTCACTCATCACATTATATTACAGCGTATCTTTGTGCATTGCATGTCTCAAGAGGTGAACATCCTGACAGAAGAATTTTTTTTGTCTCTTTTTATTTTTGGTATTTTTAAACAGACATTATTTTTTTAGAGCAGGTTTAGGTTCACAGCGACATTGAGCAGAAGGTATAGAGATTTCCCATATACTCTGTCCCCACACATGCATGGCCTCCCCCATTATCAACATCCCCCACCCGAGTGGGATGCTACAACTGAACCTACATTGACACGTCATTATCACGCAGAGTCCATAGTTTACATTAGGGGTCCCTCTTGGTGTTCTACGTTCTATGGGTTTCGATAAATGTATAATGCATGTATGTACCTTTTTAGTATAGTACAGAATAGTTTCTGTACTATTGCTCTAAAAATCCTCCATGTTCCACCTATTCATCTCTTCCTCCCTCCAACTTCTGGAAATCACTGATCTTGTTACTTTCTCCATAGTTTCGCCCTTTCCAAAATGTCATATAGTTGAAACCCTACGGTACTGAGCCTTTTCAGACTGGCTTCTCTTAGTTAGTGATATGCATTTCTGTTTCCTCCATGTCTTTTCATAGCTTGATAGCTCATTTCATTTTAGCGCTGAATAATTTTCCATTGTCTGGGTGTGCCAGTTTATCTGTCCACATATTAAAGGACATCTTTTTTTTTTTTTTTTTTTTTTTTTTTTTTTTTCCGTGTCCGGCAACGGATCACAACCCTCAGTGTTGCCCCCGTACCGGACCGGGGACCGGCAACGGGATCACAACCCTTGGTGTTGCTCCTGTGCCTCACTCAGCCAGTGAGCGGGAACCGGTCTGTATGTGGGATCCGAACCCTTGGGCGGGAGCGCCACCGCACTTCCCAAGTGGCGCACTATCCAGTGCGCCACCGGGCCGGCCCTAAAGGACATCTTGATTGCTTCCAAGTTTTGGCAATTAGGAATAAAGGTGCCATAAATATCCAATGTGCAGGTTTTTGTGCAGACATAAGTTTTTAACTCCTTAGGGTAAATACCCAATCACAATGGCTGGAAAGTATGTTTAGTTTTGTAAGAAACTGCTAAACTGTCTTCCAAAGTGGCTATACCGTTTTGCACTCCCATCAGCAATGAATGAGAGTTCCTTGTCAGCATCTGGTGCTGTCAGTGTTCTGGATTTTGGCCATTCTAATAGGTGTATACTGGTATCTCATTGGTGTTTTAGTTTGTACTTCCCTGATCAGGTATTATGTGGAGCACCTTTTCATATGCTTATTTGTCATCTGTATATCTTCTTTGGTGAAGTGTCTGTTTAGGTCTTTGGCCCATGTTTTGATCAGGTTGTTTTCTTATTGCACTTTAAGAGTTCTTTGTATATTTTGGACAATAGTCCTTTATCAGCTATGTCTTCTGCAAATATTTTCTCCCAGTCTGTTGACTGTCTTTTTATTCTCTTGACAATGTCTTTTGCAGAGCAGAAGTTTTTAATTTTAATGAAGTCCAGCTTATCAATTATTTTTTTCCTGAATCATGCCTTTGATTCTCCAGGTTAGTCTATGTTATGACAAATGACAAGATTTCCTTTATTTTGTGACTGAACAGTATTACACTGTGTATATATACTATATTTTCTTTATCCATTCATCCATGACAGATACTTAGGTTGATTCTATATTTCGGCTATTGTGAATAATGCTGCAATAAACATGGGAGTGTAGATATCTCTTTAACATACTGATTTTATTTCCTTTGGATAGATAACCAGTAGTGAGATTGCTGCATTATATGGTAGCTCTATTTTTAATTTTTTTGAGGCACCCCCATACAGTTTTTCATAATGGCTGAACTAATTTGCATTCCCACCTACAGTGTACAAGTGTTTCTTTATTTTCCCCACATACTTGCAAACACTTGTTATCTTTTCTCTTTTAGCAGTTCCAACAGGTATGATGAGATATCTCATTGCAGATTTGATCTCGGTCTTTTGCTTTCTATATATACTTTAGAATTAGCAAGTTATTTTGTCAATATTGACAAACTAAGGTTTTGATTGAGATTGAATTGTATCTATAGATCAAGTTGGGAAGAACTGACACATTTACAGAATTGAGTCCTCCTACCCACGAACATAGAATATCTCTTCATTTATTTCTTCCTAGATTTCTTTTATCAGAGTCTTGTAGTTTTTCTCATATAGATGTTGTACATATTTTATTATATTTGTAAATGATTTTTTCAGTTTTTGGGTGTTGACGTAAATGGTATTGTGTTTTTAATTTCAAATTTCACTTGTTCATTGCTCGTATATGGGAAAGCGATTGACTATTGTATATGAACATTGTATCTATAATCTTGCTATAATTGCTCATTAGTTTCAAGAGGTTTTTTTAACTGAATATTTTGGATTTTCTACATAGAGAATCATGTCATCTGCGACCCAAGACAGTTATATTTTTTCCTTCCTAATCAATATACCTTTTATTTTTATTTTTTTTGTCTTTTTCGTGACCAGTAAGGGGATTGCAACCCTTGGCTTGGTGTCGCCCGCACCACGCTCAGCCAGTGAGCACACCGGCCATCCTTATATAGGATCCGAACCCGCGGCGGGAGCGTCGCTGCGCTCCCAGCCCGGCACTCTCCCGAGTGCGCCACGGGGTCAGCCCTACCTTTTATTTCTTATTACAATAGTTGGGATTTCCACTATGATGTTGAAAATGACCAGTGACAAGGGACATCCTTGCCATATTCTTGATCTTAGTGGGAAAGCTTCGAGTTTCTCACCATTAAGTATGATGTCAGCTGTAGGATTTTTGTAGATATTCTTTAATGAAATAGTTGGATGGAGGGAAAGATATAAACTACCACATATGGAGTTGTTTTAGGTTATAATACTTCAATAGCTTTCAAATATTTTTTAGAAATGTATATATTTGTTAATTCTGTATCCAATAGGAGCTCTTGATTTACAGATAGATTGGAGGGTCAGCATGATCATCAATATCAGTGGTTGGAAAGCTTAAAATTAGAGCAGACTTGGCCTGACCTATGATTTCCTTGACTGTGAAGGCAGAAATCTGAGATGACTGATATTATTTAGTAGCAAAAATGCCATTGGATAAGACATCATAAATATGCAGAATTTACAGTTTAGGGAATTCCAACTCTGGAAAAAGTTGGAAAAAGGGATAGGCTGACTAGGAAATCTAAGGGATAAAAAATTATTTAAAATGCATCCACATAGGGTAATAAGTATATGGTTGGATCTTGTTCAATTACAGTCAATTTGTTAAGAGGCACCTCACACCCTCTGCAGTTGTGTTTTGTTTGTTTTTACAGAGGTATGAGAGATGGATCTGACTTCTTTTGTGCAGGTTTTTCTATAAATCCCCCTCCCCCCCAAATAAAATGATTAAGAAGACAGGAAAAAAAAATAAGAAAACTCTAATAAAGCAATGTTATTTACCAAGGGCAAAGCAAGACCTAGTAGATTGTTTTGAAAGTAACTTTATAGGGGGATACTTGCGGTTTGCTAGAACACATGTTGCGTTGGTGCGGGCTTGGGGTTGTGAGTATACCTCACTGGCTTAGGGCTTTATAGGTGACTGCTAAAAATCTTTAAAAACTGCTTTGCGCTTAAATTTCATTTCTAAATGTGATATCCCTGCAAAGTAAAAAACTAAATTTTAACAGGGACTAATGTTTATTGTGGGGCTGGTGTCAGGGGAGTCTTTTGGCAATCTCATATTTGTAACTCTTTGATGGCCTTTAGTTATACCCATTTATATGATGTGAATGTCACATTCGGGTAGAATGTTAGATGTTAAAGGGCAAAGGCCATGTTTGGTATCTATATGCCATGGCTCCTAGCATTGGCTCAAGGCATATTTTAGAGGTGCAATCAATAATTAAACAAAGTGAAACAGATAATTAGATACTGGGTCACATTCAGACTATTTACATTTGGCACATAATTCCTTTTCAGCCTGAGTTTGAACATGATTGCAGGGTTTCTGCAGCTGAATGTCTGTGCATTGATAATATAAGGCATGCTTAATGTTTTCTATATTGTCAGATTATGTTCAAAATGTGAGACTGGTCATATACATCCATCATTGTGAACAGAAACAGCTGTGTACCACCTAAGAGTGTCTAATGTGAGTGGTCAATGACATTACAGACAAATTAACTCAGGTTTATTTGGCTGAAAAATATGATTTAATGGAACAAGCCCACGCAATCAGAAGCTTTTTGTATATAGGAGGAGCATGGTTTTCTTTCCAAAATGTTTCATTTTTATATTTACCTGCATTTTAGTTTTACCCAAAATGATCCACTGTTTCTTTTTTTTTTTTTTTCCCCTTTGGCTTCCTCTGTTTGGATGTGTTTGGACCCTGTGACCTTGACTTCTTCTCTCCTGTATATAGGTAAGAAAGGGCAATTTTGCTGTTTATATATTTTATTGTGTGCTCCAGTTATAGCTGGCCAGAAACATTATCTGTTGCACTGCTGTACTTTAATAAGCTGAGAATATGCTCCTCAACTTGAAAACTGATGCCTGTTAGGATGCTTCTAAGATGAAATCTTTAAATTATTGATGGTATCTACTATGTACTGTTATTTAAATCATGTGTCAGTATTTGTACGCCAAGGCATTTTAGTAAGAGCAGTGGGTTCTTGAAAGTTAAACTGAAAATTGATTCACCATTCTCCATTGACTTGTGTCATAACTTCTGATTGAATGTCCATTGACAATGCTGCCTCATGTTTTCAAAAGCTGAGCTTCTTTTGTTCTCTAGTTTCTTCTCCATAGAGTAGTTGGCTATAAAGATTAAGAAAATGCACTGGGCCAGTAGAACTGGGCCATGAAAACTTTTCTCCATCAGATAATCTTCTACATGGTGAATAATCACTACCATCTGTACAGTAGTTTTTCTTTTTAAAGTGGAACACATATGTAATTAAAATAATATTCTTGGTCACTTTGAATGCTTCCACTTCATTTCTCCATTTCATTCTTTCAATCTTACTTTCAGTACATGTGAATATGTTTCATATCACTCACCACAAAACTTTGAGATTCTTAAAAACTTTTAAAAAAATTTCTTGGGGGGGCGGCCCGGTGGCGCACTGCTACAGTGCGTCGCTTGGGAGTGCGACGGTGCTCCCACCGAGGGTTCGGATCCCACATACAGACCGGCCGCTCACTGGCTGAGCGAGGTGCGGGCGCAACACTGAGGGTTGCGATCCCGTTGCCGGTCCCGGTCCGGTACGGACGCGACACTGAGGGTTGCGATCCGTTGCCGGTCACGAAAAAGACAAAAAGGAAAAAAAAAAAAAAAAAAAAAAAAAAATTTCTTGGGGAAAATAGATTTAAAAAAATTTCAAGAATGTACGCTCCATGTACTATAATCCAGTTTCTGTGGTCCTTGGGGATATGTGTATGGCTTACTGAGGAGGCAGAATACTAAAATACATGATACTCAGAAATATTTGTGAGGAAAAATAAATAATAGTACAATGGTATGTTAACCAAACCCTTCCTGTAGATTCTCTATTCTATAAAAGAATATAGCGTTTCTAGCCCCTCTTAGCTTTTGTCCCCCAAAAACAGCCTTTGAACAAATTACAACTTAATGTTATATTTTCAGCATTTACCCAAGCTTTTCATAGCAAAATGACTGCTTAAAGAACAAACCACTGTTAATAAACTGCTCTTCCTGTTAATTAGTGTCTCTTAATTCATCAAGACACACAATAACTCACAAGATTTTGTGCCAGGAATGTTTTGCTATATGTACAAACATATTTTTTCTCAAATTAGTAAAAAACAAAACAAAAAACATTGTGTTTTTATTTTTGACTACTGTCTAGGGAACTTAGAGTTACATTTTGTGCTTAACTATCTCACCCTAGTTCCTAGTGAAATTTTTTTCCAATATTTTTCTATATTGTCTTTTAAAAATCATCATTTCTAATAGCACAGTTTGTATATGTTGTAATATCGTATCTCTTTTTTCTCTAGGCAAGGTCATGAATGGAAAATAATATTAATATGACTCATAATATGAGCTAACCAAATGCCAGTCACTGGTATAAGCTTATTCCATATATTAACTTGTTTAAATCATATACATATGCACACACATCTACTCCTACACTTGTATATTTGGAGCAGATTTTGTTGACATTTGGGGGAGAGAGTACATTTATATCTTAGCATGTCAGATAACACTATTCTTAAAACGTCTTCCTCCACATAGCTCAGCCACTCTCTCTCGTCTCTTCTCCTTCTCACTTCTGCCCCTTCCATCTTATGTGCAAAAATAAATTTCAACCTTTTTCTTAAGTAGAGCAAATTAGCTCCATCCAGCCCTTCCACTCATACTTAGTATGAGCCTTCCTTTGCATATTAAAGAAACCAAGTGATGCATTAAATAGCCTCATATAGGGGCAAATACACTGAATTTCTGAGGGTTAGGTCTTTCAGTTATAGAGGCAATAATTATAAGCAATGGTACCAGTTCTTGGAGTTAGATTCTTCAAAATATTTTGGATGCAGCAGTAGCTGAGCTTAATTCAATAGGAAAGTATCCATAATTAGTTCAGACCCAGAACCTTAATTCTACAACTGTTACACATTTATGGTTTACAGCAGAATAAGGGCACTTGACATGTGTTTTCATGGTAGACTCCCGAAGGACAAAGCAGAACATGTGCACACTGACATAAGCCTCAGAGAATGAACTGAAGTCTGAATGGTCGTAAGGAGTAAGGTGTTCAACCATAAACAAGCATTTTCAGTGTATTTTTAAGGGTCATAAATAAAAATAAATGTGCAGGGTAGAATTTTAGGGACACTAAAATGATTGAAATGAAAACACTACTGTAGTGCTGAAAGATTTATAAGATGACTGTTCTGCATTGACCAGACTGAGAATGCACTTAAAATATTAATGTGTGTGTTACTGTGCTGAAAATGCTCAGGATATTTAAATTACAGAGTCTCAGGATTACAGACTCTGTCTTTCCGAGTACCAAACAACTGCATTTCGTGACTATGATGTCACTTGAGAGGCATATTTTATTGGCTCGCCTGCATCATCTGGTCTATTAATAGAACTCAGGATATTTACAGAGTGGTAATGCATTAAATTTAGGTCTTTTCGCAGCATTTGCAGAGTAGTAGGTAGACTTGTTGATAACCCCATGCTCTGTTTCTATTATTGTGTTAACACAGTCAGGCTATGCTGCTTCAAGTCTTGGAGCATATTGTACTATTTGCTGTCCCAGCAATCAATATTGTGTCACATCTGGCTCTGGGTGAGATGTCCGTGGTAATCATGTAAACGCCTTTTTGGCTACTGTGTATTTAGGACATGGGTGTGTGACTTACGACTGTTTGCGAGCCATTCTCCACACTTACCAGATGACTTCCTTGATAATCAGGCTGGGGGACCATAGGGGATAAGATAGTTCTTAACGTTATTTGCCTCCTTAGACCAGTTCCAAAGAAGACCCCTGTTAATCTGAATATCATATTTTAGCTAATTAAGTTCAAAGGAGACTCCATTTATTTGAGGGAATTATCCTATTATTTCTCACTAACTAAACACATTTTAAAAGCTTTTAAAAAATGAAGTGACCATCACTGAGAGTTGTTCCCAAAGCCATATGCATACCATCTGGTATTTCTTCCCATGGTCATTTCAGTATTCTGTGGCAGGTCGGAGGGACTCAGAGATACGTTTTATACAGCCATGAATGAAAGAGCAGGGAAAATGGAGAGATACTTTGTTTTCAAAGGGAGGAAAGGGATTGTCATAATATAGGTTATTGGTAACTTTGTAATTATAGTATTCATGTGCACAAAACCCCGGGAACAGTGCAGATAAATGGTAACAGTGCAGATAAATGGTTATGGAACTTTGAAAGGAGCATGGTGAAAGTGAGGATTCCCAGTTGTCTACCCCTGAATGTGACACTTTTGGTAAATGGATTGTCTGCCACCACCCCCGCTTTCATCCCCAACTTGCATGCTAATAGGCACATGGGCTTCACTGAGCCAGGTCTGGCAATCAGCAGCATGTCCTGCTTGCCAACCCATCTACACATAGCCTCTTCCAGACTCAGTCATCACTAAGCCCTTCAGTGAAACCATGGTCATGATGCCTGTGTTCAATTTGCTGTCATTTCCAGGTCTCTCGATTCCAGCCACTTTTGCTGGTGTGTGTGCCTCAAGGATCTCCCAGATGATGTTGTCACTCACTTATTGTCTTCCATCCAGAGAACTAATTCACTGTACAATACATTTCAAAATTAATATTTGTTAGTAACCCTTCCCATGGTGCTTCCCTAAACTATCCTTCTTGCCCAGGTAATCAGCTTGAACAAATACACATCTTCCATTTCCTTAGGGTCATGCTAACTTCTGCCAGTAATTGGCTGTAGCATTCAGCATTCACCCAAGGTATATTCTCACCTTGTCTGTGCCTCCTTTGGAAGTGCCTGGTAGATACTTCTGCCTGGCTCATAGTAGTTAATTGAGCTCTACTAAATTTAAAATCTCTTATCCATTTTCTTACCCCACATTAAAAATCTCACCACTCTCTGATGACTGCAACTGGACACTCTTGTATGACTCTTCTGTTTCCCATATTGTTAGTTTGTGTTGCACAGAAGCTTGATGACCTATTATTAGTGAATGTGTCATATTAGCAAGCATTTGCTTGCATTAGCCTGGTTATCTAGTATTGTGAAAGTATGGCTGCTGTCTTGTTGGATCATTATGTTAATTTTCACAGTAGACGTCAACACCATTAGTGATTTGTCACTTCCAGGTAAGGGAGAGACATTATCAAACTCTTATTTCCTAAGTCTATACCAAACAGAAAACCTAACAACTGCTGTTAGAATGAGGTTGGTTCAACCCAATTCTACTCCTTACCTCACTTTAGTAGCTGTTTTCTACCTCACCTGATGAGGAAGTTTACCTTAATGGCTCTAGGGCCCCCTCTATTTATCCATCTCAAGGACGTGTGTGTGTGTGTGTGTGTGTGTATCAGGATGAAACCTCCTGATTTCTCTCTCCTTCCCTGCCTATGGATTGTAGGTAAATAAGGTTGCTTTTGTTACTGTTGCTTATCTGCCAGGTACTGCCACTGCGTTTCAACTCCTATTTCATAGATGCTGCCGTTTGGTTGATTAGTTTGCATTCTTCAAAGCTGGGTTCATTCTCCCTGGTTTTGGTGCTAAAGCTACCATTCCCCAAATAGTGACACTCTTTCTACAACAAGTGGGGAGATTCTCAGTTCTTTCAGCCAACTTTGGAGAGGTTAGCCTCTTATTTCACTTCAAAATTTGTTCTGTGAAGGCACATACACCAGTCGCTCAGGGGACAGGCCTGGCTAGGGCTACTGTGTGATGCTACACTGTGCTGCAGCTCCATCTCCTCCCAGGTCCTGACCTGGTCCTGTGTTAGGGTGCGTATCCTTCCCTTCCACCCTAGTCAGTTGAGCACTTTGCATTTCTGGGCATTCTATAGCTCTCTTCTTCCTTGTAGAAATGTAGTCCCCACGTCGACAGACAGACTATTGGTCCCAAAGTATCTTCACCGTTTCTAACAGGGCAAATTTATTTTTTGAAGAATGGCCTTTACTGATTCCCTAAACATATATGAGGATATCTAACAGACTTCAAACTCCTCCATGCCTTTTCAATACAAAGTAAAATTGACTTGAGTCTTCTTATATATTGACAGGAAGTACAGTAGCTTCCTTTTGGGGATGCTCTCTCTTAAAATTTTCATGAAACCTGAGGGCTCACCCGCTCCAAATGGGGGCTGAGAGGTCAGTTCAATTTCCGTTATAGGAGAGGAGAGACTGAATTTTCATCAGTTGGCTAATGCTATTGCTTGCTTGCAGCTGCCAAGTTGCGTGGCTGTTGACAAAAATCGTGCTCTCCTCTCTGACAGATGCTGCTAATTCACATCTCCTCACTGGCCAAGGGGACTCTGCCAGTGTTGACTTTTGAGCGAGGACAACTTTAATTTTTCAGAGCCACGCTTGGAAAAAGTTGCCCTTCACTTGGCTTCCCAAGGTCATGGTTTTTGCTGTTCAGCTCATTTAGTCCCTTTTCAGAACTAGAACTGTTCCCTTTCTGCTCTGGGGACATATACCTATATAAGTTGGGAAGCTTTTCTTTTTTAGATCTTAAAACACAAAAGATCTAACTTTACCCATTTTCCAGACAGTTCATTTGGAGGGAGGTTACATTAATGATTCTAGGGGCTTCTATATTCATCTTTCTCGAGGTTTCCCTCAAGGAATTCAAAGTAATTCTCTAACATATCTCTCAACAGGACAACAGCAATCACAAGTTTGCTACATGTATACATATACACGCACACACATGTATGCATAGCGATGATCATGTAGGTTTTAGAATGTTTTACAGAGTTTTAAGTGACTCATTATTGTGTTTATTCTTCACAGCCATTCTGTAAGATCAATGTTGTCATATTATTTTGTGACAGTATGGGGCATAGAGTGGGGTACCCTTTGTTCAGAGTGGTTTTGGCACTCATCTATTCAAGTAAATTAATGTTAACCTTCTTGACCTTTAATATTATGAGGAAAAAGTGGATATCTCAATGTATAACTGAACCACCTGTTTCCTCAGTAGCAAAGCATTAAATGTGTTGTAGTATTGCTTTGCTAAAAAGCTCCTGATAAAGGATAAGTTCTCTCTTTCTTCTTCTTATTTTTTTTTAATGTTTTTGTCTTTTTAACTGCAAATGACACATGCTGGAAGTCAGAGTGGTAGAATGATGGAGACAGGTATAGAAATTTATGAGAGAAATGTGATTTATTGAAGGATTAGTGTCAATATCACAATTTAAAATAAATATAGGACTAAGATTTATAATTTTTGCAGAATAGTTAAGCGAATTACCTAAGATTTCATGGTCATTACTTAAAAGCCATTAATTCAGAGTCACGACTCAAACATAATGTCCTTAATGTCTGTTCAAGTCTTTCTACCGTGTCAATGATTCTCAGTCTTAGTGACTTACCAAAGTAACCTCTGGAGCTTGTTACAATTTGAGATGCCTAGGACCACCACATATCTAGTAAATTGCAGTCTCTAAAGGTAGGGCCAGGAATTGTACTTTTACTAAGCTCCAATAAAAATTGTTTCCTTTTATTTTACTTTTTAAATTGAAACATAATTGATTGTACATATCTGAGGAGTACAGCATTGAATATTGATACCTGTGTGCATTATGTGATGCTCAAACCAGGATAATAAGTATATTCAACATTAATATATATAATCATTTTTTTCGTGGCCCTTTATTAGTTTCTCGCTAAACTGCCTCCCCCCCCTGCATTTCCCATCTCTGGTGGCCTCTGTTCTGTTCTCTCCTTTTGAAACTTCAACAAATTATTGTAATTATTGTATCTTTTTGTATCTGTTCATTTTTTAATTCCCACTTATGAGCGAGGACACCAGGTATTTCTCTTTCTGTGCCTGGCTTATTTCACTTAACATAATTTTCTTTAAGTTCATCCATGTTGCTGCAATTGGCAGAATTTTGTTCCTTTTTATGGCTGAATAGTATTCCACTGTGTATATATACCACGGTTTTCTTATCCAGTTAGTTGTCCATTGATGGACATTTAAGTTGGTTCCAACAATTAGCTATAGTAAATAGAGTCGTGATTAACATAGGAATGCAGGTATCCCTTTGACATGATGATTTCCTCCCTTTGGGTATATACCCAGCAGAGGAATTGCTGGATTGTATGGTAGTTCATTTTTGTCAGCATCTGTTATTATTATTTTTTAAATAAAAACCTGCCCAACGGGGGTGAGATGGCATCTCAAAGTGATTTCAATGTACATTTTCCTGATGCTGAGTGATGTTGAGCAGTTTTTCATTTGTCTGTTGGCCATCTGTGTATCTTCCTTTCAGAAATGCCTGCTTAACTCCTTTGCCCATTTTTTGATCAGGTTGCTTGCTTTTTTATTGTTAAGTTGTTTTAATTCCTTGTATATTCTGGACATTAGTCCCTTGTTGAATGCGTAGTTTGCAAATATTTCTTCCCATTCTGTAGGCTATCTTTTTGCTGTGCTAATTGTGTCTTTTACTGAGCAGAAACTTTATAGTTTGATATAATCCCATTTGTTTATTTTTTCTTTTATTGTTTGTGCTGTTGGGGTCTTATTCATAAAGTCTTTGCCCAGTCCTACTTCCTGAAGGGTTGCTTCTATATTTTCTTTAGGGAGTTTTATAGTTTCGGGTCTTAGATCTGTGTCTTTAATCCATTTTGAGTTGATTTTGAAATACGGTGAGAGAGATAGGTCTAGTTTTATTATGCTACATGTGGATGTCCAATTTTTCCAGCACCATTTATTGAAGACACAGTCATTTCCCCAATGTATTTTCTTGTTGCGTTTGTCAAAGATCAGTTGGATGTAGATATGTGGGTTAATTTCTGTGTTCTCTATTCTGTTCCATTTGTCCAAGTGTATGTTTTTATGCCAGTACCTTGCAGTTTGGTTACCATAGCTTTGTACTATAGTTTGAAGTCAGGTAGTGTAATGCCTCCAGTTTTATTTATTTAGTTTTTGTTCAGGGTTGCTTCAGTTATTCAGAGTCTTTTTTTGTTCTGTATGAATGTTAGAATTCTTTTTTCTATTTCTGTGATGAAAGTCATTGGTATTTTGATGGAGATTGCATAAATCTGTAGATTGCTTTGGGTAGCATGGACATTTTCACAATGTTAATTCTTCCAATCCAAGAGTGTGGAATGTCTTTTCATCTTTTCAAGTCCTCTTTAATTAATGTCAGCAGTGATTTATAGTTCCTGTTGTGCAGTTCTTTCACCTCCTTGGTTAAATTGATTTGTAGTTATTTTATTTATTTGTTTATCTTTGGTGACTAAATGGGATTGCTTTCACGATTTCTTTTTCTGCTAGTTCCTTATTGGAGTATAAAAACACTAATAATTTTTGCATGTTGATTTTATATCCTACAACTTCACTGATAACATCTATCAACTCTAAGAGTTTTTTGATAGAGTCTTTAATATGGGATCATGTCATCTGCAGACAGGGGCAGTTTGAGTTCATTTTCTCAAATCTGGATGCTTTTTTTCTTTCTCTTGTCTGATTGCTCTGTCTAGTGTAATACTTCCAATAATATGTTAAAGAGGAGTGGTGACAGTGGGCATCCTTGTCTTTTTCCTGGTCTTATCCTATTCAGGATGGTATTGGTGTGGTTGTCATATATAGATTTTATTATGTTGAGATACTTTCCTTCTATGACTTATTTGCTGAGAGCTTTTATCATGAAAGAATGTCAAATTTTGTCAAATGCTTTTTCTGCATCTTTTGAGATAATCATGTTTTTTTGTCCTAGATTTTATTGATGTGGCACATCACATTTATTGACTTGTATATGTTGAACCATCCTTGCATCTCTGGGATGAATCACTCTTGCTCATGGTTTCTTTCTCTCTCTCTATGTTTTGATGTGTTGCTGTATTCTGATTGCTAATATTTTGTTGAGGATTTCTGCATCCATGTTCACCACACATATTGGTCTGTAGTTTTCTTTTTTGTTGTATCTCTTTTGTTTTGGTATCAAGGTGATGCTGGCTTCATAGAATGAGTTTGGGAGAAAGGACTCTGTTTCGAGTGGGAGAAAATATTTGCAAATTATACATCCGACAAAGGATTAATATCCAGAATATACAAGGAACTTAAACAACTTTACAAGAAAAAAACAAGCAACCCAATTAAAAAATGGGCAAAAGAGCTAAGTAGGCAATTCTCTAAGGAAGATATACAAATGGCCAACAGTCATATGAAAAAATGCTCAACATCACTCAGCATCCGGGAAATGCAAATCAAAACT
>NW_007727323.1:17187-24511 GCF_000696425.1 Galeopterus variegatus | reverse complement strand
AAAAATAAACAAATTAATTCACCCACATACACACACAAAAAAAACCGGGGGGGGGGGGAAGAAAATTTAACAACTATACTTTTATGAAGTTGTTACAACAAGCAAACGGAAAGGACATTCTTGGGGGGGAGGGGAGAGAGGGAGGAGGGAGGGAGGTGTCGGTGATGGGCCATAATAATCATATACATTGTATATTGACAAAATAAAAATTTAATGAAAAAAAAAAAAAAGAAAGACCTCTGTTTCAATTGTTTGGAATAGTTTGAAGAGAAATGGTATTAATTCCTCTCTAAATGTTTTTTAGAAATCAGCAGTAAAGCCATCTAGTCCTGGGCTTTTCTTTGTTGTGAGACTGCTGATTACTGCTTTAATCTCATTGCTTGTTACTGGTCTGTTCAGGTTTTCTATTTCCTCTTGGCTCAATCTTGATAGTTTGCATGTCTCCCGAAATGTATCCATTTCCTCCAGGTTTTCAAATTTGTTGGCATATAGTTGTTTATAATAATCTCTAATGATTCTTTTTGTTTCTGTGGCATTGGTTGTAATGTCTCCTTTTTCATTTCTGATTTTTGTTATTTGGATTCTCTCTTTTCTTTTTTTTAGGTAGCTTAGCTAATGGTTTGTTTATTTTGTTTATCTCTCAAAATACCAAGTTTTTGTTTCATTGACGTATGTATCATTTTTGTGTCTCTATTTCATTTAGTTCTGCTCTGATCTTAATTATTTCTTTCCATCTACTTATTTTGGGATTGGATTGTTATTGTTTTTTTAGTTCTTTGAGTAATAGCATTAGGTTGTCTATTTGAAATCTTTCTGTTTTTTTGATATAGGCCTTTACTGCCATACACTTCCCTCTGAGTACTGCATTTGCAGTATCTCACGGGTTTTGGTATGATGTATCTTTATTTTCATTAGTTTCAAGAAAATTTTTGATTTTTTGTTTAATTTCTTCCTGAGCCCATATGTCATTCAGGAGCTTATTGTTTAGTTTCCACGTTTGTATAATTTCCAGAGGTTTGCTTTTTATTGTTTTATACTTTTGATCAATTGTGATCTGAAAAGATGCTTGAAATGATTTCAAATTTTAAAAATTCGCTGAGATTTGATTTGTGACCTAACATTTGGTATATACTGGAGAATGTTCCATGTGCCGATGAGAAGAATGTATATTCTGTACTCGTTTGATGAAATGTTCTGTAGGTCCAATTAGTCTAAAGTATAGTTTTAATCCTGTGTTTCTCTGTTGATTTGTTGCCTAGATGATCTGTCTAATGCTGAGACTAGGGTGGCCAGGTCCCGAACTATTACCATATTGGGCTCTATCTCTTTCTTTAGGTCTAGTAGTGCTTTCTTTATATGTCTGGGCTCTCTGGTGTTGGATACATATACATTTATGACTGTTATGTCTTCTTCCTGGATAGATCCCTTTATTAATATATAATGAAATTGTTGGTCTCTTTTTTATGGTTTTTGGCTTAAAGTCTATTTTATCCAATATAAGAATAGCTACTCCTGCTCATTTTTTGTTTCCATTTGCATGACGTGTCTTTTTCTATCCCTTCAATTAGTCCGTGGAATGTTTTTACAGGTGGGGTGAATCTCTTGAAGAGAGCATATAATTTGGTCTAGCTTTTTAATAAAATCAGTCAGACTGTGTCTTTTGAGTGGGAATTTAAACCACTTACACTTAGGGTTATTATTGAAAGGTATTGTCTTACTCCTGGCATTTTATTGATTTTCATTTGGATGTTTTAAATATCTTTTGTTCTTTTCTTCCCCTTTTATTGTTTATCTTGTATGTTTGTTGGTTTGTTGAGGTGGTTAGATAAAGTTTCATTCTTTTTTTCTTTCGCATTTTTGTTGTTTTACTGGATTTTGTTCTTTATTGTGTATTCATAGTAGTGATTATTGTTTTCTGGAATCTAGATGGAGTACACCTTTGAGGGTTTCTTGTAGGGCTTGCTACATGGTGGTGAACTCCCACAGTTTTTGTTTTTTCTGGGAAATACACTATTTCTTCCTCATTTCTGATGGTTTTTTCTTGCTGGGCATAGTATTCTTGGCTGGCAGTTTTTTCTTTCAGTATTTTGAGTATATAATCCTATTCTGGCCTGTAGGTTTTCTGTTGATATGTCTGCTGTTAGACTGATGGAGACTCCCTTATAGGTGACTTGACACTTTTTTCTTGCTGTTTAAGCTTCTCTCTTTGTTTTTGAGTATTGCCAGTTTGACTATGATGCATCTTGGAGAGTACCGTTTTGGATTGAATCTGGAAAGTTTTCCTCTATTATTTCATTGAATATGTTTTCCTCTTTCTCTTCTTCCTCCAGAACACCCATGATTCAGAGATTAGTGTGCTTAAGGTTGTCTGCTACTTCTCTAAGTTTTTCTACATTTTTAAAAATTCTTTTTTCTTTACTTTTTTTCTCTGCCTGTGTTATTTCAAAGAGACCATCTTCAATATTGGAAATTCTTTCTTCTGCTTGCTCTAACCTGCTGAATAAGCTCTCAGTTGTGTTTTTTATTTTGTTGAATGAATCCTTCAGCTCCAGGAGTTCTGCTAAATTCCTTAAAGGTATTAATCTCTTTGTACATTTCCACTTTTTGATCCTGGATACTTTTTCTCATTTCATTGTGTTGTCTAACTGAGTCTTCTTGTATCTCATTGAATTTCCTTAAGATTGTTGCTCAAAATTCCTTCTCAGTCATTTCAAGGGCTTCCTGCTGTATGAAATCTGAAACTTGAGAATTATTATGTTCCTTTGGTGGTGTCATATTTTCTTGTTTTTTTTTCATGTTTCTAATATCTCTATGTTGATGTCTAGTCATCTGGCAGAGCAGTTGCTTCTTCTATTACTCTGGAGTGGGCTTTGAAGAGAGATACTTCCTCCTGTAGATGTGTTTTATAATGACCACTGAGTGGGGTGTTTTAGTATTGGTGTCAGGTAGACGCAGTAGTGAAGTCTCCATGTGGGTACTTTGGCTGTATTCAGTATAAGATTTGTGTGTGAGTGCTTCTGTGGCCTAGTCACTGGGGCATTTAGTGATTCCTTGCTGAGGTTGGTGACACTGTGTTGGTTCATCCAGGACATGGGCAAGCTCTTGAGTTCTTGGGAAAAGTGCCTGGGTGCCCTGTTACTCTTTGCCTGGGATTGTTGACCCTGAGCTGGCCAATTGACACCTCAGATAGTGCCCTATGACCCTAATGGGTACACTGAGGTATGCTGGAGCTCTTCAGTTTGAGTGGGTGACCCTGGGTGGGTTTTCTCTTTCTTCTTTCCTACAGGCAGAGGTACTTCCTTGGATATTGCTTCCCCTGGTTGGGGGATGGGTTGGTGGTGATTGAGAATTTTCTTTTGTACTCTATTTGGGTATCCTGTGTTTCTGTATACTTAGAGCACTCTGCATGTGTCTCTCCCTGGATCAATGCAGTCCAGTGAGCTGCACACATACCTCCCACCCCCAGGTGTGCTACCAGTAGCACTGGCTTGTGGGTCTGCATTTGCTCACCTCTTTTTCCAGACTCCACTGGTGACTCTTCTTCTGTCAATGCTGATGAGTGGTCAGCAGGTTGCCTATAAGGTGGCAGTGGGTGCTAGTGTGTTAGCGAGCTGCCCTTGCTGTGGCAGTTGCTGTGGTGGTGGCTGTTGTGAAACACTCACTTAGCACTGGTGTCTGCCGCAGTGGTGGGGAGCACTGCAACCCATGAGGTCGCTGGGCCCACCGCTGCTGTCAGTTGGACAGGTGGAGCTGCCTCCCTCCAATAAAAATTTTGAAACATCAAGTTTCAAAACCACCAAAACACACACACACACACACACACACACACACACACACACACACACACACACGAGTACAGAGATAAGAAAAAGAGAACATATACTTCTGAGCATATGCCTCAGCACATATACTGGAAGAACCCCATGATTGTGAGGTATTAATAGAGTAATGGATAACACTGACTCTGTTCCTACTGGTCACACTTATGATCTGTGCTTTGGCATAACTAGTACTGTTGGGAGATCTTTCTCTGAGTCCTCTCCTTGATCCATCCTTAAGGAATATAGCAATATAGAGAATAATTAGGAATGTTTTTGCTCTTGGGGCAAACCTAGTTTAACTGCATATAGTAGTGTGTCCTAATTACTTTCTGCAACCCTTCCCTTTCTCACGGTTTCACCCCTCTTTCTTCCCTTCTGCTAGCTGCCCTGCTGCTTTTCTCCTCTGATTCTGTTTTGACATCTTTCTCTCCTCCTTATTGATATTATATTATTCCCTTTTCCACAGTCACCTTGAGGGAGTTTTTTTCTGTTTTTTTACACACTGTTTATAATACTCAGTTCTTGTTAAATGGATTCAAGAATTTATTGCTGCAGAATTTGTTAATGGAAAAAGAAATTCTCTTTCAATACTATCACAGAATATGCTGTGTCACAAGGGTTTTTGTTTCTAGGGCTGTTGCCATTTATAAGAAATATTCCTCCCCTTTTCTTTTTCTTTTTTGGCTAGTTAGCAGTTTTCCTACTACCAATATTTTATTAAAGATTTCATTAAGAGAAAATGCCTTTACTTTACCATTACCTCCTTAGAATTTTAACAGGCCTTAAACACTGAGAGCTGGTGCTTTTCCATGTTAGGTGGAAAGAGTTGATGAGGAAAATAGCCACAGAAGAAGTGGCGAGATTGTTCTTGTTTTGTTGATGGCTTCTTTTAGTGATTTCTTTAGTCCTGTTCAAGCTGGTTATTAGGAGCTTAGTGAAAAGAGCATATTGCCTCTTTATTTAAAGAGCTGTTTAATAAAGAGTCTAATATCATTCCAGCCTGGGGCAGTAAGAGTGTAATAGATGTGACTTCATAAGGCCACAAACTGTTAGTTGTGCAAACATGTGGCCAAGACCTGAATCTCAGTATTCTTGAATACATCCCTTTGTCTATCACTAATATTAGATTTGTGAAAAATATACATATGAAGCAAAGCATGATTTCTTTCATTTTGTTTTGCTTTACTTTATTTTTTAACTCATCAAGGTCTGGCTGTATTCTTATACACCTCCCACCCTCATAAACAAGGCAGTGACTCCTCTCACTCTTCAGCATGGGGCCCAGACACAAGACAGGTGTGAGCAGCCTGCTCCAGGACTTCCGTGGCTGGGAGCCCCCCTGCTTAACTGGGTCCTGCAATGGGCAGAGGCACGAGCACTCACATGTGGGAGGTGGCCCCAGGTCTGCCTTGCTGTTTGAGCCATGTTAGAGGAAAGAGGATGAGAAGAAAAGGCAGTGAGCCAAGGAGCACTCACCATAGTAAAGAGCACTCCAAGGACAGCAGCTGTGTTCCAATCCAATTCCACCCCAAATTCTCTCATCCTAAATGCTCCACCCCTGACTACAGCAGCCTCGTTTTATCCCTGATATTCATTTTTATCGTGGACTTTGCCGATTTCATTCTCATGGGGATGGAATGAGGAATGTAGGGAGAGAAGGTCTGAAGTTCCTAGAAGTTGCTATGTGGAGCTCTGGGAGATTGTTTCCAAAGACAGCCACTGTGAACTCCTTCTCTGCTTGTATCCTTATGTGGCTTGACCCTCCTCAAGGTGGAGTCTGTATTTCTTCTGCTTGAATGGGCTAGCCTTCTGACTGGCTCTGACTGGTAGCATGTGGCAGAAGTGACATTCTAGGTCTTCCTCCCCCTTCAAAGCCAGCTACCAAATAAGAGATCCGACTACTTGAGACTACCCTCCAAGCACCCCTCATGGAGAAGCCACATGGAAATTGAGATGCCTGCTCCCACACCCCTACCCAACTTTTCCAACCATCCCTGGGGAGATGCCACACATGCAGATGAAGAAGCCATCTCAGACATCCCAGTCCCATAAGGCACCCTGTGGAGTAGAAAATGTACAACCCAATTGAGCTCAGCCCAGATTGCAGAATCATGAGAAGAATATATTGTTTTTAAAGCCACTTAGCTTTAGGGTGACTTATTACACAGCAACAGACAACTGAAACAGGGGCTGGTGTCTATGAGTCTGAATAAACTTAGGACCTCAGAGGCACTTGTCAGCAGGGATGGAAAGAAAGCCAGGATCAGACATAACCACCATTTAGGAGACCAACGCAAATTCTAGGCTACCCCAAGGGAGTCTTCTGCTGACCTAATGGTGGTGTTTAAGGGAGTCAGAGTAATTTGTACTTGACCCAGTCTGGTGACAGTGCCCAAGCTGGTCTGATCTGGTGGGTGTGACAAGACAGCAAGGAGTAGCCACCACTATGCCTGGTCAGGTGGTAGGGTAACAGGGTTAGTTAGGGTACCACGGGCAGATCTCCAGTCCAAATGGAAAAATGGAGAATGAATCAGGAAGACACATCAGAAGGGAGCCATTGGTAGGTCTATGTGTGCCCTGAGTTCAGCCATAGATTAATTTCAGACCTCACAGTCTGGCAGGTACAGGACCTACCTTGGTGGGTTGTGACTCATGAACTGAGAGGGTTGCTCCTGTAGACTCATCGCCACCCCTGAGAAATGTGGGATATGCACACTGAGGTGTTCTCAATTGTTGCATGATTCTTACCATCTTTAAATCACTCCCTGATCCCCATCTAATCAATAACATCATTTTCACAGTATTTCCTACATATATGCCAATAATCCACTTTCATGTTCCCTCATGGTAATTCTCCCATGGTCTAATTCGCCATCTTTCTTTGAGCAGAAGCCTTCTAGCTATTCCCCCAGCTTCTCCTCTCAGACACCTCCAATTCATTTACTATAAAGTGCTCAAAATGGCCATTTAAACATAAAATCTAAATGTATCAATCGTGTTCTACTTTTATTCCTACAATGGTTTCTCCTTGCTCTTAGGTTAATGCTATAAAATGCCCAGTGGGGCTTCGTAGCTGGACAAAATCTGTTCCTTGCGTACCTCTCCAGCCCGATCACATGTTGTTTCCTCTGATGGCTTTAGGTTCAAGCCTTACTGACCTTCTTAAAGTGCCTCCAACACAGTCCTGGGACTCTTTTCACTGGCTTCTTCTTGTCCTCTAAATCTCAGTTTAAATGTCCCCACCTGGTGGAGCCTTCCTTGTCTACCCATCCAAAGTTACCACACAGCCTTTATAACATCACATGACTTCAGTTCTTTGCATAGCATTTATCACTGCTGATATTTTTCTTATTTATGAGTTTGTTAATTTTATTCCCTGAAAATCTAGACAGATTGTTTCCTATGTCTTATCTTCCCAAAGCAATTTATAGTATAGTCACCCTTTGTAATGTGACCACCCTTCTTTTTTTTTTTTTTTTTTTTTTTTTTTTTTTTTTTTTTCC
>NW_007727323.1:0-17010 GCF_000696425.1 Galeopterus variegatus | reverse complement strand
TTTTTTTTTTTTTTTTTTTTTTTTTGTCTTTTGTCTTTTTTCCGTGTCTGGCAATGGATCGCAACCCTCAGTGTTGCCCCCGTACCGGACCGGGGACCGGCAATGGGATTGCAAGCCTCGGTGTTGCTCCCGCGCCTCGCTCAGCCAGTGAGCGGGAGCCGGTCTGTATGTGGGATCCGAACCCTCGGACGGGAGCGCCACCGCGCTTCCCAAGCGGCACACTATCCAGTGCGCCACCGGCCGGCCCGTAATGTGACCACCCTTCTACTTATCTGACTTGTATCTTTTATAATGAAACACGAAATTCACAAGGGCAACAATCATGACCTTCTTGTTCAGCTGGTGTCCCCAGTTCTTATTTGGTTTACTTGGTTTGAGATGAATTGTATCTCCTTCCTATTGTATTCCTTCTAACTTGTGATTGGTAGTATTGAGTGGCATCTAGAAAAGACTGAATAATCTGGGTGTGACAGAATGTATTAAGTAACAATTCTCATCTTGTAAATTCTTACGAGTTTTCCATCATTTAGGTCACTGTGGACCATTTGTGATGGAGGGAATCAAATTAGAAAGACTATTCATTTATGTCAACAGAAATGCTTACTGAGCATGCATTATGTATCAGGCACTGTTCTGGGTCATGGGGATACAGATGTGAAGAAAAGAACCACAAATCTTGCCCTGGTGGAGCTTACATTCTAGTGCAGGGAGATAGACAATAAACATCCTAAGTAAATTATTTAGTGGGCTTAAAGGCAATAAGGGCAATGGGGAAAATAGACTGGAATTAGGAAGATGGGTAAGGACAGCAGTTTTAAGTGAGCTTCTCAGGATAGGGCCTCACTGAGACAGTGACATTGAACAAAGATGTGATGGAAATGAGGGAGGGACCCTGTGGTTGTCTGGGGGGATCATTTCCTGGGCCGCCTGAACAACCTGGGTAAAACCCTGGGGCATGAGTATGCCTGACCTGTCCAGGGAGGGCCAGGAGGCCAGTGTGGCTGAGTCAAGCAAGCCAAGGGGAGAGTAGTGGATGAGGTCGGAGCATGAGGAAGAGGGCGGGTCAGGTCAGGCGGGGATGTTGGCTCTTATGCTGAGTGGCTGTAGAGCCATTTGAATGTTTTAACAGAAAAAGAACACGATCTGACTTCTGTGGGGTTTTTCTTTTTCTTTTTTGAAACTACAGCTTTATTCAGGTACAATTTATGCAATAAAATCCACACTTTTAAAGTATACACTTCAGTGGTTTTTAGTGTATTCACAGTCATACAACATCCGTGCTCTCTAATTTCAGAACATTCTTATCACCCCAAAAAGGAACCCTACACAGTCTTCACTCCCTTTCTCTCCTGCCCCTGGCAACCATCAATCTACTTTCTGGATTCGCCTATTCCAGACATCCCATGTAAATGGAATAATATGATATGTGGTCATCTGTGACTGACATCTTTCACTTAGAGTGATGTTTTCAAGGTTCATCCATGTTTTAGTATGTATCAACAGTCCATTCCTTTGTACTATTCCATTGTGTCAGTGTACCATAGTCTGTCCATTTAGCAGTTGATGGACATTTGTGTTGTTTCCACCTTATGGCTACTATGATTAATGCTGCTATGAACATTCATGTACAGGTTTTTGTATGGATGTCTGATGTATGTTTTGAATTTTCTTGCATCTATACCTGTGAGCAAAATGACTTCTGTTTTAAAAGTATCATCCTGTTTGCTGTGTTGAGACTAGAGTGAAGGGGGTCAAAGATGGAAGTGGGGGAACAGTTAGTAGGCTACTGTAGTAACCCAGATGAGAGAGGATGGTGCCTGCATCATAAATTGTTTTTGACCAGTGAGAAGTCCTGGGACATAACTGAGCCATGGACCCCGGTGACAGCCACGCTCTTCTGCTCAGGATGAGTGTCATCACAACACATCAGCAAGCTGGCCTGCCATCCTGGGAATGATGTAAAAAATCCGCATTTAATAGATTAGCACTCTGTAGCATATGTTTTCTAGATAGAGCTTCAATTCATAGATGTAATGATACTGTACTGGAGCAACATGAAATCTATTAAACTACAACTCTCCAATAATATTAGAACCATAAAACATAACTGTAGTTGACTTGAAAAGAGTAAATTTGTGGCCATGTTATTTAAACGCTTTCAGTGATTGTAGATATCCTCAGCTTTAAAATGCATTACAACTTCTGACATGTCTCAAAAATCTCTTTTTTTTTATAGAGTGAAAGTTTGGATGGAAAGAATTGTGGGAAGGAAGGAGTAGGAATAGAGAAAAACATAGGCCACATATCTTATGACTATAAAATGCCTTTTGGTGGAGATGAAAGGTTATATGAGAGAGAGAGAGAGAGAGAGAGAGAGAGAGGTTACCACTCACATCTGTCAAGTTGCTGATGCCTTTGGCTGATGAGATCATTAGTATATTGTGCCGATGCTGCTGTTTGGAACTTAATGGTCTGTTTACTTAACAGAAGGGTGTCTATTCTTTGAACGCACATAGCACGTAAAATTGGTTTCCACATAAGGAAAAGTCGAATAAAAAGTACTGCATTCCTACTACTATACAGTATACAGTCACGCGTCACTTAACAACAGGGATACATTCTGCGAAATGAGTTGTTCGGCAATTTCATCATTGTGTCAACATCATAGAGTGTACTTACACAAACTTAGATGGAATAGCCTACTGCACACCCAGGCTATATGGCGTATCCTATTGCTTCTAGGCTACAAACCTGTATAGTGTGTTACTGGGCTGAATACTGTAGGCAGTTGTCACACAGTAGTGAATATTTGTGTATCTAAACATATCTAAACATAGGCTAGGTAATGTGTAGCGTTACGGTGTTAATGATGGCTATGACATCACTAGGTGATAGGAGTTTTTCAGCTGCATTATAATCTTAGGTAGCCGCCATTGTGCATGTGGTCCATCATTGACCAAAGCATCGTTATGTGATGCAAGCCTGTATACTTTTTCAGGACGTCCCCTAAGCAGATGCTGTGCTTAAGAGAGTGGATTTGGGAGCCAGACTCCCTGGGTTCAAATTCTGGCTTCTACCAGTTGATGCTGTCTTTGGATACATTATATAACTGTGCTGTGCTCTGTTTCCTTACCTGTAAATGAAGATAGTAGCCTACCTCAGAGGGTGGTTGTGATGATTACTATATTCAAAGCATTTAGGACAGAGGCTACCCTTAGCAAGTGCTTCATGAGCCGATATTTGAATTAAGTTCTGCCAGACAGCCTGGGTTCTTTCTATCTACCTTGTATGCTGCCTCTTCTCAAACAAGACCAACATGTGACACATGAGTCATTGCTTTCCTAATTTATCTATTGCGTGTCTGATAGGCTAAGTCATCTTGATGAATGTAGGAGCCGAAAGTCCTATAAAGTATCAAATGAGTGCAGTTGAATTTATTGGTTGTGTAAGACTTTAGCCAATTGCTGAACTTGAATTTTGACACATACATACCACAAAACTTTTGTTGTCTCATATACAATTGTAATGATGGGTGAAGCAAAATTTCAAGAAAAATGAGTTTTAATTCATGTTGCTCCTTTTGCTCTTACTTACTTTTGTTCTGTCATTTTCTTCTCTCTTTAGACCTATAACCAAATATATGGATCATAAATCATGACAGCTCATTAAGGCTCTGCATGACAGATAGATCTAACTTTTCCCCCTTAAGAAAAGATAGAATAATAAATAACAATGTTCTAGTAACCCTCAGGTACCCTAACCTCACTGTGTAGGTGGCAGTATTCAGTTGGTTTACTGTTCCTTTGGAGATTTATTTTAGGTGATGTCTGAAATGACAATTTCTGGTATCTTCTAGTTTCATGGTTCTGGGCACCTATCAGGCACTCAGTAAATATTAGTTGACTGATTGATTTGATTTCTACAGCTTTCTGGTTAGTCAAGTGCCAACATAGCCTATGTTGTGCATGTGTGTGAAAGTCTATTTCACACTCTTTTCTTTTGTTTGGCAGTTTTGGATACTCTAACTGGGAGAATATCAGAAGTTTTGACATGGAGATGGAAGTGGTTCAAAGTACTCCTGACATTTTCTCACAAATGAGCTTTTTTACTATTATTATTTAAAGAATTTATTTATTAGCAAGCAGGGACAAAACAGACATACAACCTGCTATGTAAGTTTGATGAAGTCTCGGCTTTTCATTCCTTTAGGTGCTGCAATTATGACCTGGCAGGAAAGATTCACTGGAGTAGGATACACAATATTCCAAAGTAAGGATTCCATAGAAGTTTCTGTAGTGACTTTTTGCAACCAGAGGTCTTCCAGTGCCCATGTCTGGAACAGGAACAGGCACCATCCCTCATGGTGCAGATTATAGGCCTTAGCAGTTCATATACCTTGTTTATTCAAAGGTGGGAATGTAACCTACTAATCTAAAATATTTTAGCCAAATTACATATCTTGGACACCAATGAAAACCCAATTGATAACCCTTAGTGCAGATGAAAAATCATGAATTTCACCAAGAAATGCCCATTTCTGACATTCAAGATACTAATTAATAAAGCTTCTGTTGTTAATTGAGGTATAGACAACAGAATCTCCTCTATGGGGTGATCAGACTGGTGTGAGTTACCATTCATTGAGTAGGAATTCCTGATTAGATCAATTGACTACAACTGGAGTGTAACTTAACTAAATCATACACTTCATATCCACCATCTGTGCTGATCACAAAAGAGCTTTTTATCTTAAATATGCTTTTAGTGAGCTTCATTAATGTGTGTGTGTGTGTGTGTGTGTGTGTGTGTGTGTGTGAAGACCTGAGCTCCTCCTGCATTATAGCCTATTTTCTAAGTGCTTATAGTGAATGAAATAAAGAAATTTGGGAAGCTGCTGCTTCTTCTCCTTCTCCGTCGCCTTTTTTGTTACATGCACAGCAAATCCTCCTGGAATGTTCAAAAGTAGTGAATTAACACCTGTCTGGAGCCACCCCTTGGTCAGAAATTGCGGCCTGCAGCCTAGATCACAGCAGCCTCTGTACTGGCCTTTAGCTATGAAGATAACAAGAGAATCGCACACTAGAATGTCTAATTAACAGTGAAAGGATATGAGAGTGTATATTATACAGAAGATGTAGGGGGAAGATCACTATCATGTGACATACTCCTGGATCAGCTCTTGGAGGAGATAGGCCTAACAAGAAGGTCGGATTTATAACTGGAGAAACATGGGAAGGCATTGCAGTCTGGTGGAATAAGGGATCATCTTCGGGTGGCTTAAACTCAAACATTTATTTCTTACAGTTCTGAAGGCTGAGAAGTCCAAGATCAAGGCACTGGTAAGGTGTCTGGTGAGGGTCCCCATCCTGGCTTGCTGATGGCTATCTTCTTGTATTCTCATATGACAGAGACAGAGAAGAAGTAAGCTCTCTCCTTTCTCTTCTTATAAGTGCACTAATCCCATCCATCAGAGCTCCACTCTTATGACCCGATCACCTCCCAAAGGCTCCATCTCCAAATACCATCACTTTGGGGATTAGAGTTTCAACATTCGAATTTTGGGAGACATAAACATTCAGTTCACAGCACTTATGAAGTAGTTGCTACTATTTTTCCTGCATTACAGAAGATGAATTAAGACATGGCAAGCTTAGGCAATTTGCCCAATGGTTCTGTAGTTGATAAGTGACAGAGGTGGGATTTGAACCCAGGTGGCCTGACTCCAAACACTGTAATACTCACCTCCATTTTGCCTCTCTAGCGGTCAGTGGCTATGGTAGCTGGTATATTGTGGAAAGTTTTGGAAACTGCAGATATTTGAAGCAGATTCTGAACAGATGTTAGCAATTGCTTAGCAATGAATGTTGCCAGTAGGGTTCAGCGATGCCAGTAGGATGTAGACAGGAAAGGAGGCATCGAGTGACAGAGAGAAACAGAGTCAGAGATATGGAGGCATATAAAGAAAACTGCCAGTGTAGTTTGTTGCCAAGCTACTGATTTAAGCAGCAAGGCAGAAAAAAACAAAACCCAAAACAAAAACAAAGATAAAAACCCTGACAAACCCACAAACTCTGTCCACATACTCATAAGTTCACAGAGAGAGAAGGGGGAAAAAGTGGCTTGCTACAGAAAGATGGCATAGCATAGCATAAGCCTTCACCTCAGGGACCTTTAGTGGCACCCCTGCTTTGATGCTTTGACTTAGTCTCAATGTACCTAATATAATTAAACACAACCTTCCCTTCCCCCCTTAGAAGATGAGATTCACTTTCTTATGTGATGTCAGAGCACAAGCTAAAAGTTCAGTGGTGATAGAATAGCTCACAGAAATGAATGTATAAAATTCTGTTTTATAATTCTTATGCAGTAATAAAATAATACTAGAATTTCAAGGTAAAACTGTTAAATATAAAAGTGTAATTCAAAATAATAAATGACTGAAAGTACAGCTTCTCTGCCTTCTACTTCCGGGAAACTTTACCCCAAATGAGAAGATTCTGACCCAAAGTACTGTATTTGTTTGCTTAAGTACTAGTTTTTGGTGGCATCCTCCCTGTGAGGGTATAAATAATGGCTTATCCATCATGATGGAAATATTTCCAATATTTTCTAAATGATCTCCCAAAGCAGCAGAAAAAATCTTTAATGTGGAACAAATTTATTCCTTTGTAATTGCTACTTTACGTCCTGTGTAATCACATGGGAGAATTCCCCAAAGACTGGCAGGATGTGGTTTAAATCTGTCAAAAACATGTAAGAAAATAGGAACAGGCAGGCTCCCAGTAAAATACAAAAGCACGGAGGAGAACAGGAAGTGGGTCGTAGGACTGTTCTCCCACACCCCACCCAGGAATGAGCCATTTTAGGGGGAGCTCTGTGTCTGGCAGGTATTTCTAAGAATTCTCAAAGTGTAATTCAGGCTGAGATGGAATGTTCCATGGGATGGCATGAGTGTTGTCTAGTTCGTGCCATGGGTCTGTCTAGCTTAACATGCCTTTTGGATGCGTATCTTCCTGCAGCTCTCTCTGTCACCTAAAGAAATACTGGCATACGTAAAGCACCCAGAAAAACACTTGAATTTAAATGAATTAGAGGAAATACATGTGCAGGAAGATATATACTTGCCTTCATTTAGTCTAAAAATAGATTGCGAATCAAGACAACTTCACGTGGTTAGACCTCTAATTATTTAATAAAGGAATTTTTTAGGCTCTTTTAAAAGTCCTTTCATAAGCACACAGAGAATATGATTTAGATCTCTTGTTTACTCTAAAAAAAAGTCACATCAAAAAATATAACTAAGGAAATGGAGGAAAAATAGTTTTCTGCATATTTTTGCAAAGGGCTTTTCTGTAAGAATTTTGCTTTACTTCTGCTTTTAATTGGATTTTTTAAAAAAACTTTAAAAGCTGCTTGTTCAGGCTGTTTCTGACATTAATGGTTCTGAATTTCATTTTGCCACTGTCTGTGAGATGTTGTACACAGAATCGATATTTCTGTTTCTTTACCTGCTCTGCCATTGTGTGACCTTGAGGAAGATTCTTATTCTTTTTAGGTCTCAGTTTACCCACCTCTAATAAGGAGCTAAATAATGCAGGAATTTTTTAAAAATAAGATTTGAATAATAGATGTCTGAAAAAGCTTTTAGATTTAGGATTTGAAACCACTGTATAGTTGGCGGTGATAATAATAGTAATAGCTTAGATTAAGAGAACTTTTCTTCCAAAAGCTCTAACCGCTTTTACATTATTCTTCCATTTGTCCTCAAAATACCCTTAAGAGGTAACAATGAAAAAGTATCAGCTTCTTCATTTTTCAGATGAAAAAATGAAACAGAAGGATGTTGGAAATACTAATTTTCAAAAGCAGTGTTTCTGATTCCAAGAACATTTCCTGATTTTAAAATGGCAAGAGTGTTTCCACTGCATACTGTATACAGGTGGGGAACTTCCAACGAAGGCTGCCTCTAGAAGTGTGTCTGCCATTAATTCATCTCCTAAATAGGATAAGAAACCATCATCTGCAGTTATCACTTATTTTCCTATTGAATGAGGCCCTTCCATTTAGATAGTGATTATTTCAGTGCTCAATGCAATCAGCAACTGGAGAGATCCATGTTATTTCTGCCCCCTGTGCAACTGATTACATTCTCATAGTCCTGGATAAGCGCTGGTAAGGTACGTACAGATATCATTACGCTGCCATGCAGGTTATCCATATGCTGGCATTATGGTTTTCAGATGACTTCCACCTGTAGCTCTGTGTAACCAAAAACCAATCACTCCTCTCCTGAGAACTTCACAATTTCTGCTGCTGAAATAGAAATTGACAGGAGGAGTTAGATACAGCTGTACCTGATCATCGAGGGATAAATTATTGTGTGTAATTGTTAGAGCCCTGCTAAAACCTAATGGAATGAACATGTTGTTTTCCACACCCGTGGGTATGGATAGTCCTCACAAATACCGTATGCTTGGATTTAAAGTAGTATGAGACTGTCAGTCTGTTGACAATGAGAAAAATTAATTTGAACTGCTGATAAGGAAGGAAAACATACACAATGAATTAAATTTAATAGACTGAAAAAATAGGTTTCACCTTCCTGTTTCCATGTGGGAATATGTCAGACTTCATTTAACTCAAATAACTACAGATATCAAGGACTGCCACACGGCAGCCTCTGTCTGAGAATTCTGCGTGTCAATTTGGTGCATCAGTCATGGGCACATTTTGGCTCACCTTACCTTTTAATGTAAAATGTAATGATGTGTGTCCTGAGCAGAACAGAGAGTGGTTGGTTGTCAGTGACAAATTTGACATCGTCTCTATTCACTGTCCCTTGTGGTTTTGCCTTTTTGGTAATGAACAGACCCCGGTTGGGCTGTGCCTGTCTGAGATCCTAAGAAGATAGCTTTGATCTCTGGAAGAGCAGGTGTGGTTTCACAACTAGGATCTCACTCAGAATAACATTTTTGTTTTCAATTCCCTGCTGTTAATATGAAGCCCTGGGAAATCTTGGCATGCACAGAGTATCTCTCTCTGCCTGTATGTCTGCTTACTTTGATAGCCTAAGAGCTAATAAGAACAATTCCAGTCATTATCACCAGCCCCACTACTTTTCTTTTTTATTAGTAATAATAACTTTATTGTTGCTGTCTAAAAAGTTACAAGCATCTTGAAAATTTAAGCAATTTAAAAAAGACAAGGAAAGTAAACACACACATTTGGGTATAATCATCATTAACATTCGGTGAGTATCATCCCGGATGTCGCCCAAACAGATAGGAAGAGAGACTGATAAAAATAAAGTCGAAATTAACTTGAAAATGTGTTATACCACGTATATGATTTGAAGATGAACTATTCAGTTGAATTTTACTTGAAGTTAGCAAAAGAAGCTGACTGAAGCTACAGGAATTGAAATTCAGGTAAGTCCTTCACAAGAAATATTGGAAACTGAAAGTGTCTAAGGTTAAGAATAAGAGTTGACGAAGAACTTTAAATGTTGAAGCTACAATGCTTATTATACCTACATGTTAAAAATTTAGATTTTATCTATTGACTCCCTGCTATGAAGGATGAGGAAATTAGCACGTTTTTCTTTGATACCCACCACTCACTATTTTTATTAGCTATGTGATTATGTTTTACATTATTGAGGCTTATATAACATTTACCTTCTGCTGGGTAATATTAATCCCCATGCTTTCATAATTGTTATTCGATATTTAAATTAATAGAGTGCTCAGCTCAAGTCTTTCTACTACCGGTTTTTCATTTTTAGTTTTTTGCTTTGATTTATTCCATAATTGGCTGGATCTGTTCAGCAGTATCCATTCCCACCCCCACCCCATCATTTTATTTATTTATTTATTTTCTCCCATCATTTTGAACCTCAATTCTAGAGAATGGATTATTCCTGTTCCTTAATTCATGTGACACAATCCCTCTTTTTACAAAATTATTATTAGCATTGTTTTATTATTATTATTATTAGTTGTCTTTTATTCCTCAGTGTCATTCTTCTCAAGCTGCCCTATGGATCATTATTCTAATGTGCTTGATGTATATCTCATGTGTTTTATGCGTATATATTTGCTTCCCTTTAAAAATGTAGTGTTGTCTTTGCTCTAAGTGGCATTGTGCTAAGGACTTCATTGAATTTCTTACTTTTCACCCAGTGTGATATTTTTAGGTTTTACCCATGTTTCTGTGTGTATAGTCTATTGTTGCTTTTACCACTGTATAGTATTCTGTGTAATTTCTTGTCCAAAATATAATTTCTTGTCCGTTGAAACTAAAAAGGGCCCTACTAATAATTACACCAGGGCAATGGGCAGACATTGGAACTGACTTAGTACACTGAGATGCACAGTCACTTGTCCCTTGTGGACATTTTCTACATTTTTAATATTTACAGGCCTGTACTCATGGACACTTAGGTTGTGCCCAACTTTCTGTTACCACCAACCTCGCTGAGTTAGACATGCTTGTACCTGACCATCATGCAATTGTGTGAGAATTTCTCAGGAATTTATACCTAGAGGTTGCTGGGTCAGAGGTGTACATATGGGAGGCTTGACTAAGAGCCAGTTTGTGCTCTGGAATGACTGCAGCTGGTGAACTTTATGAGTAGTGCGTGAGGATTCCCATATCCCCACATCCTCCCAACAGCCAGCGTTAGATTAGGTAGCTCTCCAGTTTTTCCCAATTTGATGGTTTTAAAGTAATGGCTCAATGTTATTTTAATTTAATTTCCGTAAATATTAGTGAGTGTGAGCTTTCTAGCTTTCGAGTTTCTTCTTGCATTGAGTTGCCTGTACATAAATTTAGCTGTTCTTTTTTTTTTTTTTTAATTGAGTTTCTTATTTTTGTTTGATTTTGATTTGTGGCATTCTAGATATGATTCCCTTGTTGGTGTTAGATTGAAGACATCTCCCAATCTATCATTTCTGTTTGTTTGTTAACTTTGCACATGATGTCCTTAGTTGAAAAGAAATTCTTATTTTTAAAAAAATTTAATCTAATCTATTAATGTTGCTTTATGTCAGTGCCTTAAGGCTTATGTTTAAGAAGTCCTTCGGCATTCCTAGGTTATGACAATCTCCTACATCATTTTGCTATTAACTTTATTGTTTTAATTCCCACATTTTGTTTGAAATTCACTTTTGTATGCACTATTAGATAGGAATACAGTTTTATTTTATCCATATGGAGTCAATTTTTCTAACATTATTAACTGGACAGACTAATAGTTCTCAATTGATTTAAGGTGCCAATATATTATTTATTAAATTTCTATAGTATATTTGGTATACTAATATACTATATATATTTAGTATATAGCAACTTTGAAATTATTTACAAAAAATATTATAGAAGAATATTATCCTGTGTACAAAACTACCACCTCTGCTCCCTGCCTCCCAAGTAGTAAAAATAAATTCTGAAAATGTTCTTTTTATTACTTCTTACTATAAGTAGCTATTTATCTTAAATGAGTGGTTAACTAGATATTTAAGTTGCAAACATTAGGATGTCTGGATTAAGACAGCAATAATTTAATTATTCATCTATATGAGGTTCATATTAAAAGCAACTTTCAGGTGTAAAGAAAATGTCTAAAAGCATTTTTAAACTTTCTTATTTATTAGGGTACATTTTGTAATGCCTATCCTTCATTCAAAGTCATCCTAGAGTTTTCATGTTGTTTTACTAAGCAGCATTCATGCTAAAATCATATCCTTATTTCTAAAAAGGACAGGTTTCTATGTTCTGGAACATTATTCCTATCCTTTCTATGAACAAGCCTTTAGAAAACATTTATGTTCACATTTTGGCTGAAATGACTTTAGAATAGATAGAGAGTTTATGATCCAAATATGTGCATTCTATTTCACCCTTTTCTTTTATTGGTAAGTTGTCTAAAATGATGAAACACTTGTTTAAAAGCTATTTACTTAGCACAGGGTAATGGAGTTCATTCTTCCTGGCTTTCAGAAGACGTGTTGTTAGAGGCAGAACAGAGAAAAGCCTGGGGAATCCTCTGGGTCTAAAGCGAGGTTAATGCTGCACTGGAATCACTTTGTTAATGACTGGTGCTCTCAGTTCTCATTGACTCCAACATTTTCCTAATTGCTTGGTAGGATATTGGAATAGCGTTTCAAAGTAAGTCTCCTAGAGAGAATATGGCTTCATTCAATGACCTACACACTTCTCCTAAACTATGACAGAGATTGGCTATTTGGAGGCTAGATCTTGTCTCTGTGCTTTGAATGACTGCGTCTAAACTGAACTCACATGTGCTAACCTACCACTGGGGGACAGAGGACCAAATGGAGGGATGTTTCTGGGCATGGTCTGAACAGTGGACAATTACTGGGTTCCAATGATGTGGCTGGTAATGAGCTGGCCACTGTAGGGTATATAAAGATGAGTAACAAATAGTTGTGCCTGTGGGCAGTTTAAACTCATTTGGGGAGACAGCATTTATTTGTCCATTTATAGCTTAGGAGGCAGTGTGGTGTAATGGATGCAAGCGCAAACTTTGGAGTCAGGAGAAATGAGTTTATGTCACACATGTGAGTATTAGCTGTGAAACATTGAGCAAATGACTAGCTTTACTGTGCCTCAATTTCCTCATGTATAAAGAGGCAAAATAATAGCACTTACTCCAGAATGTTGCTCTGAAAATGAAGTTCTTGGTTCTCTTGGAAGCTCTGTAATGCTAAGTTACAGGCATATACTCTCAGATATTGATTTGGAAAATTTGGATGTTACTTTTGGCCCTTCAATAAAGAATGAAGGATTATTTGATTTTCCCTAGCCTTCTTTTCCTCTACATCTCTAAACTGATGATTGTTTTATAATTATATTCAGTAATTCTATTGGTTACCTTTTAATAATCTGTTTGAACTTCTATTTCTTGTACCATCAGGCTTAGGCAATAGTTCATGATTCCTCACTACAAAAGCTGAAGGAAATGACATCTTTAGACATTTCTCCATCTCTTCCTCTAACTACTAAATTCTGTCAGCTTGACCATTATTTTCATGTTGCCAAGATTTATAAAATTTACCTCCTTCTGAAACCATACTGTAAATATTTTATTTTACCTACAAGTTAATACTAAAATTATAAAATGTTATCAACATCTATATTATTATTATTATGCAAATGTGGTTCATTAAAAATAATCACATATTAATTGATCTTGTAGAAATATGGAAGCTGATATCTCTAACCCTATAGTGCTCAGGAGGGAATATTTTTGTCTTCAAGATCAAATGCATTTTCTCATTTTAAGGATGACATTAAATGTTCAAAAGCATGCCACATTTTATTTCATTTATTATGACTTCCTTGACTAACTTTAAATTATTTAATTTTTATTTTGGGGGAATTTCTAATTACCCTTTTAAAAAATACTTTATGATATTATAAGGGTTAAGAATAACCCCTGTGTGTGTGTGTATGTGTTTGTATATTCCTGAATCTATATCTTATTAATTAATTAATTAATTAATTAATTAATTAATTACAAATATTCATGAGAGACAAAGCTGATTGTCCCCCCTCCTGCCCATGATCTGAGGTCCAGATTCATACTGGGGGCATACCCATTACCAGAAATTACTTTTGTACCCTTTGTTCCCTCCCAATTATCCCCTGACCTCCCTTCCTCTCCGCCCTCCACTCTAATTTGTAGCCCTAGGAATGTTCCCTCCCTCTGTAAGACCACCACACTACTGTGGTCTTTCTTTCCTGCCTTCCTTTCACTCTTAGCTCCCACATATGAGTGAGCACATGTGGTATTTATCCCTCTGTGCTTTGCTTGTTTCACTCAACATAAGTTTCTCCAGGTTCATCCATGTTGCTGCAAATGGGAGTATTTCATTCTTTTTTATGGCAGAGTAGTATTTCATTGTGTATATATATAACATGGTTTCCTTATCCAGTCATCTATTGATGGACATTTATGTTGGTTCCATATCTTGGCTAATATAAACAGAGCTGCAATAAGCATGGGAGGATAGGTATCTTTTCGACATGACATGATGATTTCCATTCCTCTGGATATATACCCAGAAGAGGGATTGCTGGATCATATGGAAGATCTATCTGTAGTTGTTTGAGAAACCTCCAAATTGTTTTCCAAAGTGGTTGTACTAATTTACAGTCCCGCCAACAATGCAGTAGTGTTCCCTTCTCCCCACACTCTCGCCAGCATTTGTTACTCACCATCTTTTTGATTACAGCCAGTCTAACTGGAGTGAAATGGTATCTCAATGTGGATTTAATTTGCATTTCCCTGATGACTAGTGATGTTGAGCATTTTTTCATGTATCTATTGGCCATTTGTATGTCTTCCTTTGAAAAATATCTATTCAGCTCCTTTGCACATTTTTTAATTGGGTCATTTATTTTTTTTACTGTATAATTGCTTGAGTTCTATGTATATTCTGGATATTAGTTCCTTGTTATATGCATAGTTAGCAAAAATTTTCTCCCACTCTGTAGGTTGTCTTTTCAGTTTGTTGATTGTTTCTTTTGCTGTGCAGAAACTTTTTAGTTTGATATAGTCCCATTTGTTTATTTTTTCTTCTGCTGCTTGTGCTTTCGGTTTCATGTTTATAAAGCCTGTGCCCTGACCTAACTGCTGAATTGTTTCACCTATATTTTCCCTTACTAATTTTATAGTATCAGGTCTTATACCTAGATTTTTAATCCATTTTGAGTTGATTTTAGTGTATGGTGAGAGATGCATATCTAGTTTCATTCTTCTGCATATGGAAATCCAGTTTTCCCAGCACCACCTGTTGAATAGGCAGTCTTTTCCCCAATGTAGATTTTTGTTGCCTTTGTCTAATATCAGATGGCTATAAGCCTGAGGAGTGATTTCTGGGTTCTCTATTCCACTCCACTGGTCTGAATGTCTATTTTTATACCAACAGTACCATGCTGTTTTGGTTACAATAGCTTTGTAGTATAATTTGAAGTCACGCAGAGTTATGCCTCCAACTTTGTTTTTTTTTGCTCAGGATTGCTTTGGCTACTTAGGGTCTTTTGTTTTTCCATATGAAAGGTAAGATTGTTTCTTCCATTTCTGTGAAGAATGTCATTGGTATTTTGATGGGCATTGCATTGAATCTATAGATTGCTTTTGGTAGTATAGACATTTTTACAATGTTAATTTTTCCAACCCAAGAGCATGGTATATCTTTCCATCTTTTTGTGTCTTCTTTAATTTCTTTCAGAAGTGGTTTGTAATTCTCACTGTCGAAGTCTTTCACCTCCTTGGTTAAATTGATCCCTAGATATTGTATTTTTTTGGTGACAATTGTAAATGGGCTTATTTTATTTCTCTTTCTGTTAATTCATTATTTGAGTATATAAATGCTACTGATTTGGGGGCATTTACTTTGTATCCTGCAATGTTACTGAAGTTATTAACCAGCTCTAGGAGTTTTTTGAGAGAGTCTTTAGGTTTTTCTATATATAGTATCATGTCATATGAAAATAGGGAAAGTTTGGCTTCATCTTTTCCAATCTGGACTCCCTTTATTTCTTTCTCTTCCCTGATTGCTCTAGCTAGTAACTCCAGTACTGTGTTGAATAGAGGTGGTGAGAGTGGACATCCTTCTCTTGTTCCTGTCCTTAAGAGGAAAGCCTTCAATTTTTCCCCATTCAGAAAAATAATGGCGGTGGGTTTGTCATTAATGGCTTTTATTGTGTTAAGATATTTTTCTTCTATACCTAATTTGTTGTGAGTCTTTATCATGAAGGAATGTTGAAATTTGTCAAATGCTTTTTCAGCATCTATTGAGATGATCATGTAGTCTTTGTCCTTGAGCTTGTTGATGTGTTGTATCATATTTATTTTCTATTTCTATTTTTATTTTTTTTTAATTTTTATTTTGTCAATATACAATGTAGTTGATTATTATGTCCCATCACCGAAACCTCCCTCCCTCCTCCCTCTCCCCCCTCCCACCCAAGCATGTCCTTTCCATTTGCTTGTTGTAAGAACTTCAAAAAAATTGTAGTTGTTATATCTTCCTCTCCCCCCGCTGTTTTTTTTTGTGTGTGTATGTATGTGAGTGAATTAATTAATTTATTTTTAGCTCCCACAAATAAGTGAGAACATGTGGTATTTCTTTTTCTCTGCCTGACTCGTTTCACTTAATATTATTCTTTCAAGGTCCATCCATGTTGTTGCAAATGGCAGTATTTCATTCGTTTTTATAGCTGAGTAGTATTCCATTGTGTAGATATACCACATTTTCCGTATCCACTCATCCGATGATGGACATTTGGGCTGATTCCAGCTCTTGGCTATTGTGAAGAGTGCTGCAATGAACATTGGGGAACAGGTATACCTTCGACTTGATGATTTCCATTCCTTTGGATATATTCCCAGCAGTGGGATAGCTGGGTCGTATGGTAGATCTATCTTCAGCTGTTTGAGGAACCTCCAAACCATTTTCCATAGGGGTTGCACCATTTTGCATTCCCACCAACAATGTATGAGAGTTCCTTTTTCTCCGCAACCACGCCAGCATTTATCTTTCAGCGTCTTTTGGATTTTTGCCATCCTAACTGGGGTGAGATGGTATCTCAGTGTGGTTTTGATTTGCATTTCCCGGATGCTGAGTGATGTTGAGCATTTTTTCATATGTCTGTTGGCCATTTGTATATCTTTCTTAGAGAAATGCCTGCTTAGCTCTTTTGCCCATTTTTTTATTGGGTTGCTTGTTTTTGTCTTGTAAAGTTGTTTGAGTTCCTTATATATTCTGGATATTAGTCCTTTGTCGGATGTATATTTTGCAAATATTTTCTCCCCCTCTGTTGGTTGTCTTTTAGCTCTGTTAAATTGTTTCTTTTGCTGTGCAGAAGCTTTTTAGGTTGATATAGGCCCATTTGTTAATTTTTCCTTTGGTTGCCCGTGTTTTTGGGGTCATATTGATGAAGTCTGTGCCCAGCCCTATTTGCTGAAGGGTTTCTCCTATG
>NW_007727322.1:431122-435239 GCF_000696425.1 Galeopterus variegatus | reverse complement strand
CAGAGGGGATTCAGGGGAAGTTCTGGGATGCGGGAAGCAACCTCTCTACGGGACCGGCTAGGGGCCAGGGATCCCACTCTGCTTGGGTTTGTGTTAGTTGCGGTTCTCCAGGAAAACAGAACCAATAGGAGACAATAGATAGACAGATATGGGGAGATTTATTATAGGAATTGACTCATGTGGTTATGGAGGCTAAGAAGTCCCACTATCTGCAGTCGGCAAGCTGGAAACCCAGGAAAGCTGGTAGGGTAGCTCAGTTGGATTCTGAAGGCTGAGAACGAGGGGAGCCAACGGCGCAGTCTCCGTGTGAGGACAGTGGAAGAAGAGAAGAGAGTCCCAGCTCCAGCAGCAGAGGGGATTCAGGGGAAGTTCTGGGATGCGGGAAGCAACCTCTCTACGGGACCGGCTAGTGGCCGGGGATCCCACTGTGCTTGGGTTTGTGTTAGTTGGGGTTCTCCAGGAAAACAGAACCAATAGGAGACAATAGATAGACAGATATGGGAAGATTTATTATAGGAATTGACTCATGTGGTTATGGAGGCTAAGAAGTCCCACTATCTGCAGTCGGCAAGCTGGAAACCCAGGAAAGCTGGTAGGGTAGCTCAGTCGGATTCTGAAGGCTGAGAACGAGGGGAGCCAACGGCGCAGTCTCCATGTGAGGACAGTGGAAGAAGAGAAGAGAGTCCCAGCTCCAGCGGTGAGGCAGGAAGGAAAGCGGTAAACTCCTCCACCCTCTACCTTTTGTTCTGTTCAACAGGTCGGAGGCTTCCGCCCACAGTGGGGAGGACAGTCTACCTCACCGAGCCCACCAAATCAAAAGCTAATTTCATCTGGAGACATCCTCGCACGCACATCCAGAAATAATGTTGAATCTGGGCACCCCATGGCCCAGTCAAGTGGACACACAAAACTAACCATCACGTGGGTCTGGAAAAAGGAAAATGCAGTGTGTAACTCTGGGGCCCAGGTGGTGACAGTTCCAGGTCGCAGGTAGCAAACAGTTGGCAGAGTAAGCAGAAGGCAATGGGAGTCTAAGAAGCAGCAGAAGGAAGGAAACTAATACTTACTTAGCTCTTTTCGTACGCCGAAATGCTGTGCCAGAAACTTTACAGTTATTATTTGATTGAACCCTCAAACAGCCCCATGAGATATTCCCACTTTACAGATGAGGAAACCAAGATTCAGAGGTCATGCAAGTGGCAAATGACAGAGATAATTTTTTTTTTCCCCTTTTTGTCTTTTTTCGTGACCGGCAACGGATCGCAACCCTCAGTGTCACGCCCGTACCGGACTGGGACCGGCAACGGGATCACAACCCTCAGTGTTGCACCTGCACCTCGCTCAGCCAGTGAGCGGCCAGTCTGTATGTGGGATCCGAACCCTCGGTGGGAGTGCCGCCACGCTCCCAAGTGGCGCACTGTAGCAGTGAGCCACCGGGCCGGCCTGACAGAGATAATTTTGACCCCTGATCCTTGACTCAAAGCCCACGGTCTTGCCCTACTATACCAGAGCATCTGTGAAGTCAGTTGAAACAGTTCCCTGGGGACCACAAGGGTTCTGTTGCAGGGTCCCAAACCTTAGCAGGTGGTCTAGAAAGAGAAGAACTGTTCTCTGCTAAGCCTGGTACCAAAGTACTCAAGAGTCTCCAGGGCAGAACATAAATGGCTGACCATTGAGAAAAATGTCTGATGTAACAGACATTTTAACATGTAACATGTGGGGCTGGATCTACTTGAATCCGTCTACCTCAGATCTGGATTCACCTGCAGTTTATAATTCTTACCCTATTTTTCTTTCTTACTAGGCTGAGTTCCTTTAGCATTCTTTGTGTCCCCTGCTGCTGATTCAGTATCTCGCTCTGAACAGGTGCCCCATAAGTGACGGTGGAATGAATGAATGAATGAGTCCTTAGCTGAGAAGCAAACTTCTCCAGCTCTGGTCTGGCAGCATTATAGAGGCTGCTAAATCAGGCAGTGACCAAGCAGATGAGATGTCAAGGAGAAGCCACAGTCCCCCAAACACCTAGAGGAACCTCAGCAGCCCCCGGCTAGAATTCTCTCCTAGGATCCTCTGTCCTTCTAAGAGGGGGTTGATGGATATGAGTTTTTAAAACCCACATACAGACTTGGTTTATTAAATAAACACAAGCTTTTTTCCCCTACATATTAAAAGCTGCATGGACCTAATTTTTCTTTACAGCTGCTTTTTGCGGGGGGGGAGAGCTTATAAACAGTGTTAGAGAAGGCAGAGGGAAGGCTCTGGGCTTCTCAGAAACATCTAATGCATTGTTTATCCAAGGCCACAAAGAGCCTGGGATCCTAGCATCCTCCTTCTGAGACGTTCCCATGGAAACCATGCTTGTGCTGCGCATACAGAAGGGCAACTTCCAGCACAAGCAGCCCTGGCTCCTAAGAGAATGTGCTGCCCAAGGTAGAAACCTGCAGACAAAGCATCAGTAGGGAAAAGCAAAAAGTCTGCTGCTCTACACCAGAAAACACGTCCTCCTCCTCTCTCCTGTCGCTCCACTCTCCCCACTGCCCCGATGGGAAATGTGTCAGTCCCTCAATTACACTGGGCACAGGCCTCCCCTGGCCTAAGTGATGGATCAGACAGGCATCTGCCTAGGAAAGTTAGAATGTTAATTGTACCCTGTCATGTCAGGGGAGGAAATGAGTTGGGGCTGAGGGGCAGAGAAGGAATTTTCCACAGAGGCAACAACTTGGACGCATTCTACAGCATGGACAAATGATCAAGCATAACCAGGACAGGCGACACAAATGCAGCTGCTTCCCTGGACAGGGAGCTGATGGCCACTGCAGCCATCCCCTCTCCCTGCTTGTCATCAGTGGGTCAGTCTACAGGCAGGAGCCTCTGGAGGTACCATCTTTGCTTCTAACGCCAGCTCCACCTCCACATGCATGCCACCTACTGGTTGTGTGACCTGGGGACATAACATGACCTCTCTGAGCCTGTTTCCTTGTCTGTCAAATGAGGATAATAAGATCTGCCACATAAGGTGCTTGCAATTCAAAAAGAGAGGCTGTAGGGAGTTTCTAGCAAGTGCCAGTCATGACCAGAGATTCGGCAAAGGTAGTTCTTGCTTTCTTTTCCAATTTCCAGTCTGTCAAGATAACTGGTGTTTCTTCCTTTGAAAGGTCTCTCGACATACCCCTTCTCCCCACCTCTGTCCCTGTTCACGTGGAACATTCTTAAGTGCAAGTTAGAATCTATTGAAAGGACTCAAGAGTATCTCATGGAATGTCAGGATGGGAAACACAGCCAAGCCCCATCACGGATTGGACCCAGGAACTTGAAGGTCAGGGACTCAGGATACATTCTTCACTTTTCTGGGACCAAATGGAATCTTGTCTTCCTGTCCCTTAGCCTGTCTGTCTCTCTCTGCATGTCCGCTTGCCCCACCTCTCCATGCACCTGGACCACGCGGTCATGCAGCCCTGAGTCCCTGTGGCCTCCTGACTTGCATGTTCACTGCGGACTACAGCAGTCTCTGTGCCAGGCCCCAATTCCGGGAAGATCATCTCATTTACCCACATTCAGTCAGGTGTCCCCCCGTGGCTCACTCATCTGTGACCAGAGATGGTGCATAGGTTAGACCCTCCCCTTCTGAAGGGGAGATTCTCAGGGAAGTGCACACAGAAAGAGCAGGCACGGGCCGAGCCCGTGGTGCAGAGTGCGGTGCTGGGAGCGCAGCAGCGCTTCCGCTGCGGGTTCGGATCCTATATAGGGATGGTCGGTGCGCTCACTGGCTGAGCGTGGTGCAGCCGCTCACAAAAAGGACCAAAAAAAAAAGAAAGAAAAAGAAAGAGCAGGCACCCAAAAGTATTCTTCAGTCCCCCAAAGCCACCCTTAGTGGATTTGTTCCAAAGTCTTTGGACAGATGACCCAGCAGGAGGCTCTGTGGTCCAGACATTCTCCCAGCACACACCTGTACCAGATGAGACAGGCTGCAAGTGCTTGGGAGAGACAGAGGTCCCCATCTGGGCACGTCCTATGGCTATATCATCCACGTGTGAGAGGAAACAAACAGAGCCAATTCAGGAACTTCCTTCCTGCTAGTCATGTGCTGGAGTACAGAAATTCAACCAAACCTTACCCA
>NW_007727322.1:427695-430711 GCF_000696425.1 Galeopterus variegatus | reverse complement strand
TGCACTCGGGAGAGTGCGGTGCTGGGAGCGCAGCAGCGCTTCTGCCGCGGGTTCGGATCCTATATAGGGATGGCCGGTGCGCTCACTGGCTGAGCGTGGTGCAGCCGCTCACAAAAAGGACCAAAAAAAAAAGAAAGAAAAAGAAAGAGCAGGCACCCAAAAGTATTCTTCAGTCCCCCAAAGCCACCCTTAGTGGATTTGTTCCAAAGTCTTTGGACAGATGACCCAGCAGGAGGCTCTGTGGTCCAGACATTCTCCCAGCACACACCTGTACCAGATGAGACAGGCTGCAAGTGCTTGGGAGAGACAGAGGTCCCCATCTGGGCACGTCCTATGGCTATATCATCCACGTGTGAGAGGAAACAAACAGAGCCAATTCAGGAACTTCCTTCCTGCTAGTCATGTGCTGGAGTACAGAAATTCAACCAAACCTTACCCATGTGTCCAGATGTTGGGATCTGGAACCCAGAGAGCCTTCCCTGGGCTCTAAGGAAATGGCGGTGACATAAATAAAGTACAGGCTGGACTTCAGACATCCCTGTGTGCTGGAAGAAAGAAACCTTATTTCATTGCACTGGATCCTTTCCCAAAAAGTCAAAAGCCATTCTCCGTAGCTGAGTTTAATAGGATTCATCTGCCTTAAGGTCATTCACATTTTCAGGCTAATTTTTTAAAAACCTGCATTACATTATTTTGCCAGCCTTTGAAGGAGGCAACCAGGAGGGTCAGTCTTGTTTGGAGAGTCCTATGAGGAACGACTTGGGTAGTCCCTCATCACTCGGCAAGTCTTTACTGAGTGCCCTTCTCATCTGACATTGTGTTAAGTACTGGGCATAATTGTTGAGCAGAAGCAGGCAGAAAAATCTCCAGACTCACGGGGCTCAAAGTTTAATGGTGACGACAGCACTAAGCAGATGGCACAAGCTGTGTAAATCTGGGACCATGCCGGGCGTTCCTCAGGAGAAGAGCCTGCGCTGTCACGGGGAGGTTTGTCCCAGCCACGGAGTCAGCTTCTCGGCTTCACAAGGCTCAAGCCCAGGTGTAAGGAATGAGTGGGCATCCCTAGGAATCAGGCAAGGACGAAGGGTTCTAGCCAGAGGGCACGACTCGTCTGTGGTGTGGGAAGACACGGGAAGTGGGGGGACTAAATAAGGCCAGAGCTAGTGGAGCAGAGGGAGCAGTGTGAGGTGCAAGGACCACGTTAGGGTTTTACCTATTCTGGAAGCAAGACGGTGACATGAAGGGGTCACTCCGACAGCCTTCCCATGTGCAGTAGAGCAGGTGAGAAAAACGTAGACTGAACTGGGTCGTTACTGTTTTTGTTGGTGGTAGCGATGGAGAAATGAATGGATTTGAGAAATAGTATGAAGCTGCCATTGACAGGACTTGGGTAGGGACTGGGGGAGTGGCAAAGCCTGTCCTGGCCAGCTGGTGACAGAGGCAGGACTGCAGGAAGAGGACCATGAGGGGGTCAAGGTCAGGGGTTTGGTCGGGGCATGGTAGCATTGAGGGAAACTCTGAGCTGTCCAAAAGATGATATTGACCTGGAGCTCAGAGGACAATTTCTGGGCCATCTGTAGTTGCCTGTGGCTGGATAAGACAGGCTTAGGAGAGAGTATGGAAAGAGGGGAGAGCCTAGGACCCCGCCTGGAGGAGAAGCAGTGTGTGGTGTCCACACAGAAGCAGCCGAGCCTGAAGGAACATCTCCAAGGCTGGCAGAGTCCAGGAGAAGGCTGGATCACAGAGGCCATGGGAAAGAAAATACTGAGAAGGATGGGGGTGGTCGAGAGTAAGTACAGCCAGGAAGTCAAGTTCCATGAGGCTGAAGTATGTGTTGCATATATAATAAGGGCATCACTGATGAATTTATCAGGAGCTGTTTTGGTGGCGTGGTGAGCAGAAAGCTGGACTGGAGTTGGCGGAGATAGGTGTGAAACACAAGGAAATGGGGACGGAAAGTGTAAATGACACTTTTGAGAAGTTTGCCTCTGAAATGGAGCAGAGAGACAGGGGATGAGGAGGGTTGTGTGGTAGTTTTCTGTTAAACCTGAATTTTTTTTAGTAGTATAACATTTGATTTTGTCTTGGGCCATATTAAAATGCCTTTGGTTTGTTTACACAGTTGATTTTTTACAAGCAGTTTTATAATTGACATTTATGGAGGGCACATTTTAAAATGTTTTTTTTTATTGAAACATAATTGGTTGTACATGTCTGAGGGGTACCACACTGAATATCAATACCCGTGTGCAGTAAGTGATGCTCAAATCAGGATAATTAGTATATTCAACATTACACAATGTCATCATTTTTTATGGATCTTTACCAATTTCTTCCTAACCTTCCCTTCCCCTCCCCCTCTCCCACCTCTGATAACCTCAGTTCTTGTTAAATGTTAATTTTATCAAAATAATACATGCACCTAATGTAAAATGTCAGTTAGTGCCATAATTCATGAGCCTCCCTGCAAAAGCAAACCCCTGCACTAACCCTTAACACTCCCAAGTTCAAATTCTTTCAACACTTTTCACCTGTTTCCCCATTACTTACCCCTGTATATTTACAAAAAATGCCAATACTGCTGTTTCTTGGTCTTTTTTTTTTTTTTTATCTAACACTGGTCTAGCTGCCAAAGTCTTATGCTTTATTTTTTTATTATTTTTTTATCAATATACAATGTAGTTGATATTCATGTCCCTTTAACAATTCCTCCCTTCCTCCTCCCTCTGCCCCCTCCCACCCATCAACATCATATCTGTTCACTTGTCTTAACAAGTTCAAGGAAATGTTGTGATTGTTGTGTCTTCTTCCCCGCCCCCCCATCTGTTTGTGTATTTATTTATTTATTTTTAGCTCCCACAAATAAGTGAGAACATATGGTATTTCTCTTTCAGTGCCTGACTTATTTCACTTAGTATAATTTTTTCTAAGTCCATCCATGTTGCTGCGAAGGGTAGTATTTCATTCTTTTTTATAGCAGAGTAGTATTCCGTTGTGTAGATATACCACATTTTCC
>NW_007727322.1:426466-427312 GCF_000696425.1 Galeopterus variegatus | reverse complement strand
GGGATAGCTGGGTCATATGGTAGATCTATCTGTAATTGTTTGAGGAACCTCCAAGCCATTTTCCATAGAGGCTGCACCATTTTGCAGTCCCACCAGCAGTATATGAGGGTTCCTTTTTCTCCACAACCTCACCAGCATTTATCTTTCTCAGTCTTTTAGATATTAGCCATCCTAACTGGGGTGAGATGGTATCTCAGTGTGGTTTTGCTTTGCATTTCCCGAATGCTGAATGATGTTGAGCATTTTTTCATGTATCTGTTGGCCATTAGTATATCTTCCTTTGAGAATTGCCTATTTAGCTCCTTTGCCCATTTTTTAATCGGGTTACTTGTTTTTCTGCTGTAAAGTTGCCCTCGTAGATATTATCTACTGACTCTACACGTGGAAGGTTTAGCTCTTTAGAATACCATCCCACTCACCCCCCACCCTCCCAGTCTATTATCTCACAATGTTAATTCATTTTAACTTTAATTAAATAAATATTTAACTGAACTTTACTTAAATGATTCCATGATTACCATGTAAATATGGCTCATATCTGAGCCCTGTATTTATATTTCCTTCCTTTTACAACTTTTTTCCCCTAGATTTGATATGTGCCTCGTTTTTGCTTTTGTTTGGTTTTTGTTTTTACTTTTGCTTTGTTTTCTTTATATGAGTCGCTAATTTTGGCCCCAAACTCTCCAGTAAAACTAAAAATTCCTCTCATTATGGTCAAAGATACCCAGACGCCTCTCAGACCTTTCTTTTAAAAGGCTAGGAGCTAGCTGCTTAGCTCAATTGGTTAGAACACAGGCTTGCAACACCAAGGTCAACGCTTCCTACACCCACCAGCCACAAAAAAAA
>NW_007727322.1:423903-424648 GCF_000696425.1 Galeopterus variegatus | reverse complement strand
ATAAATACAGAGAGAGATGTGTGTGCACGTGGACTGCAAACACACGAGGGTACCTCAAGAAGTTTGTTGAAAATGGAATTAAAAAATAATAGGAATCTTTCCATGAACTTTTGAACAGCCCGCGTACATACAGAGAGAGTGTGTTTTAGTCTGAGGAACTGGCTCACCTGGCCGTGAAGACTGGCACACCAACATCTGCCCAGCAGCTGCGACCCAGGGAGAGCCACACTGCCGCTCAAGTCCAAAGGCCACCTGGAGGCAGAGTTCTCTCTTCACAGACTTCAGCCCTTTACCCTGAAGGCCTCCCACAGACTGGACCACAGCCCGTTCAGAAGGGCTGTCTGCTTTACTCACAGTCTGCTGATTTAAATGCTAATCACATCTAAAAAATCCCTTCCCTGCAACCTCTAACATGACACTGGACCAAATCTCTGGGGACCGTAGCCAAGTGGACACATGAAATTATCCATCCCCAAGGGCGCCCCCTCTGTCACCTCCCCTGAACCGCTGGGGTCCCTCTGCAGGGCCTGCTCAGCCCCCACTCCCGAGTGGGACTCTGAAGCCCCTGCTTCCTTCCCCGCGTTCTCTCCACACTCGGCATCATCCCATTAACTCGTGTGCTAACCCAGTGACTGTGAAAAGACAGACCCTCATTGCTGTCTTAATTTGCACTTCTGATCACTGATGAATTTATGCATCTCCTCAAACACTTGCTAGTCGTACCACTTTCTCTTTCTGTGATTAT
>NW_007727322.1:421737-423015 GCF_000696425.1 Galeopterus variegatus | reverse complement strand
TGTCGCGCCCGTACCGGACCGGGACCAGCAACGGGATCGCAACCCTCAGTGTTGCTCCCGCTCCTCACTCAGTCAGTGAGCCACAGGTCTGTATGTGGGATCCGAACCCTCGGCGGGAGCACCGCCGCACTCCCAAGCGGCGCACTATCCAGTGCGCCACCGGGCCGGCCCTTGTTTTTTTTTTTAACACATCATTTCCCTACCACTCTACCACAAACATATTCTCCTGTATTTTCTTCTACTAGCTTTATAGTTTTACCTTTTTACATTTAGATCTTTAAATCTATTTGAATATGGCATAATATAAGAATCTAGATTTATTTTTCTAGAAATGCTAAGCTGATTTTCAAAACACCATCTGTCTTTTCCTTGTTGACTGGTAGTGCCACCTTTATCTTATATCACCTATCAAACACTTATTTTTCGCTCTTCTTTTCCAAGTTGACATAGCTAATCCTAGACCCTCATTCTCCCATGTAAATTTTATTAAAAATTTGTAAAGTATCTTAAAATATTTCAAACTATTTTTACTAGGATTACATTTATTTTATGGATCAATTCAGAAAGAAATGTTATCTCTGTACTGTTGAGTTATCTCATCAGTGAACCAGGAATCGCTCTTCATTTACTGAGATCTTTTGTCTTAAATAAAGTTTTAAACTGTTCTCCATACAGGGCTTGTGGGTTTTTTTATTACTGTGATAAAATATACATAACATAAAATTTACCATTTTAAGCATTTTCAAAAGTGTACAGTTCAGCAGCATTAAGCACATTCACACTGCTGTGCAGCTGTCACCTCCATCCACCTCCAGAACTTTCTCATCTTCCCAAACTGAAACTCTGTCCCCAATAACAGGAACTCCCCATTCCCCCAGCTTCCCACCCACACCCCTGCCAGGCCCTGGCATCCTGCATTCTGCTTTCTCTGAGTTTGGCTACTGTATTAGCCCATTTTGTGTTGCTATAACAGAAACACCTGAGACTGGGTAATTTATAAAGGAAAGAGGTTTATTTGGCTTATGATTCTGGGACAGCTGCACCTGGCGTGGGCCTCAGGCTGCTTCTACTTATGGAGGAAAGTGGCAGGCAGCCGGCGGATACAGCAGATCACATGGTGAGAGGAAGCAAGAGAGAGAGAGGAGGTGCTAGGGTCTTTTTAAGCAACAAGCTCTTGCGGGAACTAATAGAGTGAGAACTCACTCACTACCCTCCGCCCCCAGGGAGAGCATTAGTCCATTCATGAGGGATCCGCCCCCATGACTCAATCAGTTTCCA
>NW_007727322.1:418316-421198 GCF_000696425.1 Galeopterus variegatus | reverse complement strand
AGCAGATCACATGGTGAGAGGAAGCAAGAGAGAGAGAGGAGGTGCTAGGGTCTTTTTAAGCAACAAGCTCTTGCAGGAACTAATAGAGTGAGAACTCACTCACTACCCTCCGCCCCCAGGGAGAGCATTAATCCATTCATGAGGGATCCGCCCCCATGACTCAATCAGTTTCCAACACTGCCACATTGGGGATCAAATTTCCACATGAGTTTTGGAGGGGACAACACATCCAAACTCCATCAACTACTCTAGGAACCTCATATAAATCTTACAGTATTTGTCCTCTTGGGACTAGCTTATTTCACTTAGCATAAAGTCCTCAGGACTCACCCATGTTGCAGCATGTGTCAAAATTTTATTTCTTTTTAAGGCTGAGTAACATTCCATTGTGATGTGTATACCCCATTTTGTTTATCCATTGCTGTCCATCTGTCAGCACACATTTGAGTTGTTTCCACCTTTTGGCTATTGTGAATAATGCTGCTATGAACACGGGTGTGCAAATTTCTGTTAAAGTCTCTGCTTTGAATTCTTTTGGGTGTTGTGTACAGTATTCTTTGCCAAGTTAATTTCTAGAAACCTTATAGTTTTTTTGCTATTGTGAGTCATATGTCATATCAGCTAGTGTTCTCCAGAGAAACAAAACCATTAGGATACATGGAGATATATATGTAAGAAGGTATTTATGATAAGCATTGGCTCATGCAGTTATGGAGGCCGAGAAGTCCCAGGATCTGCCAGCTGCAAGTTGAAGACCCAGGAAAGCCAGTGTGTAATTCAGTCCAAATCTAAAGGTCTAAGGATCAGGAGCACCAGTGTCAGAGCACAGGAGAAGGCAAATGTCTTGGCTCAAGCAGAGAGAGCAAATCTACCCTTCCTTTGCCTTCTTGTTCTATTCAGGCCCCTCAATAGATTGGGTAATGCCCACCCACACTGGTGAGGGGGATCGTCTTTACTCAGTCTATTGATTTTAAAGCTAATCTCTTCCAGAGACACCTTCACAGACACACCCAGAGATAATGCTTTACCAGCTATCTGGGCATCCCATGGCCCAGTCAAGTTGACACACAAAAGTTAAGCATCACACATGTTATTTTCTATTATATTTTCTAGCTGGTTGTCACCCTTGACACCTCTCTCTGATGTCCCACATTCAATCTGTCAAGAAATCCTGGAGTTTCTACCTTCACAATATGTTCAGAGTCTGGCCATTTCTCACCTGTTCCTCTGAGTCACTGGATCAAGCCACACAGCCTCTCACATGTACTATTTCAACAGGCTTTAAACAGTCTCCCCAATTGCACTGTCACCCCTACATCTTCTTCCCAACAGAGCAGTGAAGGGGTCCTTTCAAAACATAAAATGTTTCACATCAGTTTCATGTCACTGCTCTGCTTAGGGGCTCCTAAGTCATTCAGAGGAACCAAAGTCCTTAGGAATGGCTACAGGCCTGTGGGGCCTACTATCCCACCTCCTTGCTGTGGTCCTCTGTGACATCCCTCTGCTGGAACCTGCTGTCCCCAGGGCTTGCTCCACCAACTTCTTCATCTGTCTCTGTCTTTGGCTGGGTTCCCTGGAGCAGACCACAAGGTAAGACATTTTGTGAGGGATTTATTATGAAGTGCTCCCCATGAAACTAGCAGGGGATTGAAGATGGGCCTGGAGAGGGAAGGAGGCCAAGCAGAGCTCCATGCAGGCTCCCCTGACTCAGCCGCGTGGACGAGCTCTAGAAACAGGGAGCACTACAGAGTGCCCTGAGCATGGGCACAGGAGTTGGACATTGGCAACCACTGAGTCAGGCACTGTTTGGTTCCTGTGCCCTCCCCCACCTCCAGGTGGAGGTAAATTCCCAGGCACTTCCAGCACACGGGGACGCCGATGTGCAGGAAACAGTAAAGGGATCCGAGGGAAACAGTTCGCCATCAGCATCTCTGTGAGGCCACCCATGACTGCGTGACTTGGAGCTGCCCCCATCCCAATGCCCCCACTTCCCAGGTCCCTTCGCCTGGCTCCATCACAACTACTCTCCCACACGCTGCAGTGCTGGCTTGTTTGTTGGCTTATCGTCTCCCCCAGCTAGAATATAAGCCCCTTGAGAGCAGAGATTTTTCTCCATTTGGTTCACTGTGGGATCCCCAGCACCTAGAAGAGGGGCTGACACACAGCAATTGCTCAATAAATAACCATTGAATAAACGAGTAAGCCCATGGGAAGGTTCTATGGAGGGGAGTGTGTAGGTTGACTGTGGCAATGTTATAGGGGACCGGTCCAGCTGTCAGCCCACTTTCAAAAGCAAACAGCTCAAAAAGCCAAATGTTGGTGAAAATGGAAGTCAGCTTTATTCAGGAATAATGGTGACCTGCGGGAAATGTTAGGCTAATTCATCTCTCCAGTAAACTTGAAGGAGAGTGGCCAGACTGAAGCCATCTCGAAGGCTTAGATTTACTGAGGGGTTTTTAAAGAGGGGGGTGAGGGAATGGAACGTGGGAAATGGAAAGCATGAGGGAGAGGGATGTGAGCCGCGGGGGCTCCATGCAAGGAGCCAGGTGCAAGGTCTCGCCAAGAGACCCCGTCCTTGCTGTTCTCTCAGGGTCCTGCTGGAAGGTGGAATCAGCACAGCGTTATTGACATCTTCCTTGGCTTCCGAGGGCCTGCAAGTTTGCAGCTTCAAGCTGGCTGGAAAACAACTTTGCATTCATATAAATAATATCATCTTACCCCATAACCAAGGTTCAAAATATCAAATAACCATGGGAAAAGAGGGAACTCAGAGAAATGTGTGCCAAAAAAAAAAAAAAAACTCTGTCCTTTTAAAATTTGTCAGGGCCGGCCCGGTGGCACACTGCTACAGTGCGCCGCTTGGGAGCGTGGCGGCGCTCCCG
>NW_007727322.1:413983-417704 GCF_000696425.1 Galeopterus variegatus | reverse complement strand
AAAATAAAATAAAATAAAATAAAATTTGTCTACAGCTCATGTGGTTTTAGATCCCAACATGGTTTCAGTTCTGCTCACTCCAATAGCAAAGGATGGGATTCAAAGCACAGGTTGAGGTGGCTTTAGGTGAGAGGAAGTCACCGAAGGAAGCAGGTGTGGCAGGGGCAGGTGTACGTTTATGTAGGTAAGATCAAGGCAGTAAGGAAATTCTCTCTGGTGGAAGAGAACTCATAGCTGGAAGTGAGAAGAGTCCAGAACAGGATGAAACAGTCATTGTGGAGAGTGGGCAACACGTCGACCGAGGCACAGAGCAGTGTGGCCAGCACAGTGGGAAGCCCATTTGAGGTTGGTGGTGAGGATTTACAGTGGGACTAACGTGGCATGTTGTGTGGTTTTCTCTAATGTGCTCCACTGGGGTGGGAGGCACCATGGGGTCTCCTGAGTCTAGGTTGGAGCGAGAGGGTGGTTAGATTCCCCCAGGGTTGGTTATTTCCTAGCTGGCGTGACAGTAAGACAGTGTTGGGGAGTACTTACAGGAAAGCTATTTAAACAATGTCGTAGAAGTAAAGAAAGGAGAATCGAAAGGGATGAAAGAAAGTCCATGGACCAACGTCCAGTGCAGTCCACCGGCCAAAGCCAGACCACAGCCTACTTTGTCCAGCCCACAAGCTAAGAATGCTTTCTACCTTTCAAAATGGTTGAAAAAATCAAAAGAAGAATATTTGTGTTATGTGGAAAGTGTTAGTGTCTATAAACGAAGTTTTACCAGCACACAGCTGCGCAGCGTTCACGTACCTTCTGGCTGCTTTTGCTAGAAGAGCAGAGTTGAGTTGTTGCTACGGAGACTGTGTGGCCCACAGGGCCTGAAATATCTAATATCTGACCCATCTAGATGATCCCAGGGGGGCTCAGCACAGTTATATTGGAAGAATTAAACAGGCAGGTTAGATAAGGACACCTTGACAAGAGTGGGAGGCAGACGTGTCACAGCACAAAGTCGTGTGCTGTGTAATGATCTTTTGGACATATAGGATGGTGGTCCTATAAGATTGTAATGGAGCTGAAACCTTCCTATTGCCTGGTGACATTGCAGCGTCTTACAGTTGTAGTGTAGGCATTACCCACGTAAGAGCCATAGGCTTCCCCACATAACCTGGGTTGTTCCCTCTAAGTTTGTGTACATGCACTCTGTGATGTTCAACAACGACAAAATTGCCTAAGGATGTATTTCTCAGAACATATCCCTGTGGTTAAGCGATGCATGACTCTGTGAGAAAGTGTGTGTGTGTGTGTGTGTGTGTGTGTAGGCTTGGGAGATGAGAATGGGCAGTCAAGAGAAGGCTTAGAGAGAGGGGCACACCTCGTTAGGCACAAACTTGACCTTTAGGAGCTAAGCATAGACTTGTCCATCCCCATCCGCACCTTCCACCCCACCTCAGCAACCCCAGACCTTGCAGGTATCTTTGCCACCATCACAGCAAGGCCGGGTCTTGCCCTGGCTCCCTGCTCACCCATCCCTCTGTTCTCAGGGCAGCCCCTGCCTGCCTGTCCTGGGCCCTCATGGGCTGGGGTATCCCCCATCCTCAGTCTCTGTCCCTGGCAGTGAGGACCCTCGGGCTCCCCAGACTCCTGGGCTCCTTGGCCTGTGGCTCTGGCTCAGAGTCCCAGCTCTCAGTCTGTGCCTGCTCTGAGGCTGACTGTTGGGATATTTTCTCTTCCTCCAGGCAGGGCACAAAATGATATGAGCTATTTTGATATAAATGATATGAGGAATTTCGGAAGTGAAAAAACGGGGGACATCTTTTAAACATAGAAAATGCCTTGGAGAAGTTCTGGTTTCCCTCCTTCTATCCCCACCCCATGCCCCCTGCCTGGGGATGCTCCCAGGTTTGCAATCTCCAAGGGGATCCAGGTGCCTGTTTTCTGAAGATCGCCCTCCTGGAGAGTGAGTCCACTCACTCACTCACTCACTCATTCCCTGTTTTAAAAATGTAGATTTTATAGTCATTTACATATGGTGAAGCCAACAGATCAGGAGACTACTGCCACTGAGAAGATTGTTTGTTACAGTTTCCAAGAGGTGGGGCATCCCACTGCCACGCAGGGCCACATGGTGAGCACAGGGCAGTCAGGAGACTGAGGGAGCGGAGGGAAGATGTGGGCAAGAGCCTCTACCATGGCTTCTGGGAAGGAACAGGAGAGGCAGGGTAAGCAAGTTTCAAACGGGCTAATTTGCATAATGTCAGCATCCCCGGGACGTAGGGGCTGCCCCTAGTTGCATGATACCTGGTCCTGGGGTGATCAGGGCAGGGGAATGGTGGTCCAGAGTGTCCCAGTCTGATGATGGAAGTGTGGGGGTGTGGGCTCTGGATGGGTTGGTTTGCATATAAAAGCCCCGCTCCCAGGTGAGTCTTTTACTGTCTCTGGGAATTGGCTGGCTCTGGGAGAGGCGGTCCCTCAAGCGTTAGCAAGGCCCCATGATGTCAAAGCATCGGAAGAAAAAAAACATGCTTAATACACTCATCCACTTACGGACAAGCACCACTTGCCTCATATCCTGCTCTGAACACATGACCTTCCTGATTGACACAAGGCTGGATGTGATCGGAGCCCCACTGGGGAGGACTAGGAAGACCCCACACCCCAATTCCTCTCCAAATCTAGCTTCTGGACACAGTAAAAAAGAACTCAGACTTCCCATCACTTCCCTGCTCTGTGGACTTGGAAATGTCCAATGACCCTCAAGGCAGCAAGAGATGATGATACTTACCCACCTCCCCAGGTTGCTGGGGCAGTAATGATTTCTTTACAGCACTTAGGGGCACATGGGGAAGAGCTCGAGACTGGGAGTAGTAAAGCCATCTTTCGCGTCCCAGCTTTGCCACTTCAGGGTTTTGTGAGCTGGAAAAATTCATCTAACCAACCTCATTTTTCAGATGGGGTAATACCTGCCATGTCTAGCTGAAATAGGGTTGTTCCCAAGTCCAAACGAGATGGCGCATGGGACGGCATTTGTAACATACTCAGTACTTCACACGTGTGAAGAATGCTACACGTTATAAATTCCTCCACTTCTATGAGTCTTTCCTCATCTAATGCAGTCTAGATTTATCTGGAAAAGGCATTAGCACTTTCACAGAGCTCGGAATAAGGGATTTAATAAATCTCATCTGACTTTTGAGGGACTAGAAGATCCTAGCTGTCACCTAGGTGACACACTTTCTGAAAAGAGAGTGGCAGATGGCAAGTAAGCAAATGAACAGATGTGCACCATCGTACATCGTTAGGGAATTTCAGATGAAAACCATAATGACATACCACTGCATGCTTATTAGAATGATAACATCCAAAACTCTGACAATATCAAGTGTTTCCAGAGCAACAGGAACTCTCACTCATTGCTAGTGAGAATGCAAAAATGTGCAGCTACTTTGGAAGACAGTTTGGCAGCTTCTTACACATTTAAACATAGTCTGACCGTACGATGCTGCAGTTGTCTTCCCAGATACTTACCCAGTTGAGCTGAAAACTCTTGCCCATACAAAAAGCTACACACAGATAGCAGCTTTATTTGTAATCGTCAAAAATTGGAAACAAGGGCCGGCCCGGTGGCGCACTGGATAGTGCGCCGCCGCTTGGGAAGCACAGCGGCGCTCCCATCCGAGGGTTCAGATTCCACATACAGACCGGTTCCCGCTCACTGGCTGAGCGAGGCGCAGGA
>NW_007727322.1:405783-413009 GCF_000696425.1 Galeopterus variegatus | reverse complement strand
GGGCCGGCCCCCGGCCCGGTAGGGGGGCAACACTGAGGGTTGCGATCTGTTGCCGGACACGGAAAAAAGACAAAAAAAAAAAAAATTGGAAACAACCAAGATGTCCTTCAGGAGGTGGATGGATAAACCGTGGTACATCCGGACAACGGAATGTTACTCAGTGCTGAAAAGAAATGAACTGTTGAGCCGTGAAAAGGCACAAAGGAAATCAAAATGCATGTCACTAAATGAAAGAAGCCAATCTGAAAAGGCTACATCCTGTGTGATTCCAACTACAGAAACATTCTGAAAAAGGCAAAACTATCCAGAAAATAAAAGTATCAGTGGTTACTTTGCCAAGATTTTAGGGGTGGGGGTTGGCAGGAATAAATAGTGAAGCACAGGGCATTTTTAGGATGATGAAACTATGCTGTACGACACTGGAACGGTGGACACATGACATTATGCATTTGTCAAGACTCATAGAACTGGGCAACACAAAGTGAACTTTGACGTAAGTATGGACTTAAGTTAATAACAGTGTATGGATATTGGTCCATTAATTGTAACAAATGTATGACACTAATGCAAGATGTTAATAACAGGGGCAGCTGGGGGGGAGGGGAGAATATGGGAATTATCTGTACTTTCTCCTCAATTTTTCAATTCTATAAATCTAAATCATCCAAAACATAAAGTCTATTCGTTTTTTTTAAAGAGAGCAAATTGACGATTTTATTTCTGTGCGATGCTGGTAATATTGATTTGATCAACATATGTCAATACTGAACCCCAGATATATGTATAATCAATTATGATTCAATAAAAATTAAAATAAATAAATAAATAAATTTTAACAACTCTAGTGGAAAATAAATAAATTTTTTAAAGAAGCAAAAATATCACATTGTTTTCCTCTTACTTACTAGATTCCTGGGTGTGTCAGTTAATTCTCTAGGATGTTTACAGTGGATAATTACAGTAACTGCAAATAATAGTCTTGTCCCTTTTCAATGTTGTACCTTTTATTTGAGTTGGCCTTTCTTTTACTTTTGGGGGGCTTTTAAAAAGCTTTTTGCTATTGAATGCTTAGTTCACTAATGCTCTGTTTACAATTTTCTAATCTGTGCATTTGAGGCTGTACATTTACCTGGGCTACTACTTTGTCTTTATTCACAGGTTTTATATATCATAATTTTTGTGTCTTTATTTCTAAGTAACTTATTTTTTCAGGTTTTTTTAAAAATTAAAAGAAGGGAGCTTATTATGTATCTGTATGTTACTTTATATACTTGTTACTCTAAACAATACAAAATTACACACTTGGGCTGGCCAGTTAGCTCAGTTGGTTAGAGCACCGCCTTAAACACCAAGGTCAAGGGCTCATCAGATCTCCTTGCCAGCCAGGAGCAAAAAAAAAAAAAATCACACACTCAATAATAAGAAATTCAAGCAAATACCTCATACACATGGTTAAATGAAACATTACATACTCACCTCCAACTCTCTTCCCCAGAAGCAATCACTAACAGTTTTGGATTCCTTCTTGAATTACTATAGGCATAGTTTTATTTTTGATTTTTTTCTTTTGCAGTTATTTTTGTTGTTGTGGCCATCCTGCATTTTTGGAATTGGGATTTTCTTTGTGATCTGGTGGCCAATTTTTATTCATGTACCTTAAGTGTGTAAAAATAACGCAGTCTCTTTTTTAGGGGGTATAAAATTTTACATATATTTTGGTGACAATGGGTCCACAAGAAAAAAAAATCTCCTTATTGTTATTTTTTAAGTGTGTTAATTTATTCTAACTGTATTCTCACTTAACTTTTGCTTACTTTGTTAATATTTGAGAGAGGTGAGTTTTTTAAACTTTTCACTATGATTATGGATTGATACATTTCTCTTTGTATGTCTATCACTTTATGCTTTATTGTTTTGAAGCTGTGTTATCAGGTGCATAATGATTTATAACTATTAAAACTCCTTGGTAAATTGTAACTTTTATAACTAAACAACAAAACTCTTCTCTTATAATAATTTTCACTTTGAAATCTATTTTTGTCTGATACAAATAATGGTCTATAGCCATTTTTATTAACATTTGCTTAAGTCATTTTAATGTTTTTCTTTCATTTTATTTTTAATTAACAAATAATAATTGTATATATTTATGGGGTACATGATGTTTCAAAACACATATACATTGTGGAATTCTTTTTTCATGTTTTATTTTCAACTCATCTATAAAATTTTGTTTTAGAAGATCTCCTATAAACTGTATGTCATTAGATTTGAGGGGTTTTTTCTTAACCCAATCTGAGAAATTTTTAATAGGATATTTAAGTTCATTTTTATTTATTGTGATTATTTATGTACTTAGATTTATTCCTAATTATCTGTTCTGTTTTATACTTGCCATTCTTTCTTGTTCTTTATTTCTTTTCTGACTTTTACTGGATTGCATCTTTCTTCCAATGATTTGAAATTCTACATTATGATTCTATTTTTTCACTAGTATCCTCTAACTTTAAACTCATTTTTTCTATCAAAACTTAGTGCTACCCAGAATATACATTATTCCCTGAGTACTCTCCATGTGGGTGGTAGGGAACCAATGACCGTGAGCTTGGAGGGCTCCTTATTAAAGAAATATTTTCTGTCATTTCAGGGGATTTAGGATGGGAGGAGGAATAGATACATACACGTGGTATCCATATTTGGTCCAATCTCTATTCTTTTATTTTAAGGTCCAAGTAATTGAGAAAGCTTATTTCAAAACAAAAATATGAGAAGAAAAGAGAGAGTCATACTCAAGGAAAAGGGATGATTTGGTGGTGGAAAAATTTCAGGCATCGGCATGCAGTTTATTTGGGGGCTTGGAGCCTTCCTGAGGCAACTCAAATTATACTGTGAAGTTAAACTTCTCTTCCAAGGATACGTTCAGCTCTGCTTGTGGTGTCTGGTTTGACACTCGGCCAGAGAAAAACGAAAGCAGATAGCCTGAAGAGTCAGATGACAGGTTTACTTTTTGACTAAGGAGTCAGGCCCACAAGCAAGGAGCCAAGTCCCATTATGAGAGTCACCAGGAATTACCAAGATTTGAGCTGAAGAGAGGCCAAAAGTTGTTGTAAATTGTACCCAGGATTTGTTTTAATCAAGTATGGTAAGACACACAGACATGGTAATTACTGTCCTGAAGGAAGAAGTTTTTTATTCTCACTGATTCCTAGAAGCAGGAGGCACCTCATGCCACGCAGGGCCACATGGGGCAGTACCAGGGTCGGGCAGGAGGCAGAGGGAGCCAGGGGGAAACACAGACAGGAGACTTTATTGTGGTTTTTGTGGGAAAGACCAGGCAAGGCAGGTATGCAAGCGTAGAATTGGTTAGTTAGAATAACTTCAGCAGGGTCTGAGGTATAGGAGCTGCCCCTAGCTGTCTGGCACCTGGCCCCAGGTTGATCAGGGCAGAGGCCTGGAGCACAGTAAGAATTCCAAAATGGAGGTATTGGGGGAATGGACATGGATTAGTTGGTTTGCATATGAAAGGTATACTTGCAGGCAAGTTGTTTACCATCTCTATGAATTAGCTATCCCTGGGAAGGGCCATCTCTCCAGGATCAGCAAGTCTCCAGATGTCCAAACATCAGAAAACACAGAAAATAAAAGGGCTTGATTAATACAAAAGTCTCAGCTCCAAGTGGGAAGTGAGGATCAGGAATCAGGAGCAAGACCAACGTGCTGGCAAATTGGAGGTAAGAAATGGTTATTGGGGACCTACTCGTTCTCCAAGAGACCTTTGGGATGATTTCACAGGGCTGCCCGTAGATGTGCTAGCTCTAGCCTTCTAATGCCTTAGGTCTAATGTCTTAAAGGGGATGCCTGATGTTACTCAGAAACAGAAAACCGTGGTCCCAGCTGGAACCTCTTGCCTCTCATCGCTCACGTGACGTAAACATCATCCAAATGTCTGTGCAAAGGGTTTTTTAAATTAGTCAATTTACATGAAAAACTTTACAAAGATATACAGTTTAAATCACATTCAACTGTTACATTTAGCAATTCATCTCCATTCCAAAGAATAAAATAACAACAACCCGAGCTAGTCCAGAAAAGCCCAGAGCGAACCCAGCCTGCTCCTCTGTGTGCCGGATGTCTGGTTTTTATTAGATAGTCCATGAGTCCAACTCCCCTGCTGATAAGCTTCCGAGGGGAGGGCAGAGGAGGAGAAAGGCTGCCAGGCCTGCAGCGGGGCACACATACGGGCTGGCAATGTGCAAATCCACCCAGGAGAACCAGCCATATTCACTGAAATCTCCAACTCACCAAATCCAGCGGAGACGTTAAACAGAGAGTCTATGGCGACAGGAAGCCCAGGCAGCCGAGCCGATGTGCCTTTGGCTGGTGGCACCAGAGGCAACAAGTGCAGTCCCCTTCCCCTGTGGTCTTGGCAGCGGCACTTGCACCAGCACAAAGAAATGCTGGGGCAGTGGGACGGCTGTGACCCGGAGTCTATCACCATAGAGGGCAGGAAAAGGAGGGCTCAGTCAGCTCCTTCTCAGCCTCCCATCAGGGAGGGAGGCAATAAAATCAGTGACTGTGGGTTCTCACCCAGTTTACAACCATCAGACGTGTGTGTGCACCCTCCAAGCCAGGCACTGGGAGAGTTGCTGTGGGCATGCAAAGAAGAACCCAGGCTGTGCTCTTTGATAGGTCAGCACCCAAGCCCCAGGCAAGGAGGGAAGGAGAGCAAGGAATCCCCAAACAGCAACCCGCAACTGCTGATGGGACCGGACTGTGCTGGGAGTGGAATTCAGCTTAGTGAGGGAAGTGAAGGAAGAGATGCACACAAACTCTTCCAAGCCAATGCTGTACATGCGTGATGGGAGTGCGCATTAAGGACAGAAATGGCACAGTGGGGCATAGGAGCTGGGTTTTAAAGCACAGGAAGGATTTCGACCGAGCAGGGAGGAGAGAACACTGGCATTCCAGCCAGAGGGAGCAGTGTGGCAAGGGCAGAGAATCCGAGGATCCTCAGCACAGATCTGGGCCAGGTGTGCAAGTGAGTACAGCTGGGGGAGGATGCCCAGGGGCCAGGCCACAAACACCAGGTGTGTCAGAGCCCTGACAGCCAGGTGAGGAAGTGCAATGTAGCTGACTCACCTGTCCGTCATCTTCAAGTAGGGTCGTGGTGAGGTCAGAGCTGCATGCTGGGGGACTCCCTGGCAGCATTGGTGAGATGGGGCAGAAAAGTCCAGAGGCAAGAGGTGGTCAAGGACTTGGCAGTGGCCACACAGGCAGGAAGGACTCCTGATCAGGGGCAGCAGCAGAGGAATTGAGGGCCACAAAAGGAAAGACACAGACAGACCTAGAGCAAAGGGGAGGGCAGGGAGAGGGAAACACTCAACATGACTCAAGTTCAAGCATAAAGACTGAGAAAACAGCAATACAAGGAGAAAAATGGAAGCTGGGAGGGAGTCCTGACAGGTGCCTGCAGGTGGAAGGCTAGTTGCAAATGGAGAGCTGGTGCCCCAAAGAGAGGTCAGGGCTAGGGACAGTGATGACATCATTAGTACAGCGATTTTATTGACTTGATCCAGCAGGATGTTCATGCTCATGCCACGTGGTGAGGTCAGCTCAAGAAAACAGAAAGTGCAAAGGACACACCAAGGTCACACACATGTTGGGATCAGAGCCTGCGTGAGCTCCCAAGTCTTGTTCTAGTCCAGCAGCCTCTGCCTTTCCTGATGGAGGGAGACTTGTCTTGTACCACATGGAAGGAGACTTGTCTTAGACCACATGGAAGGTCCACATTGTGGAGAGATTCATTCATTCATTCCACAAATTATTTTCGAGTGCTAGGCAGTGTTCCAGGTGCTGGTGATTCACTGGTTAATAAAATAGACAGACATCCCCGCCATCATGGAGCCTACATTCTTGTATACAGTAGAACAGACCAGCTGACCTTTTGGCAGTTTTCCTAGAAACCCAGAGATTCCCCAGGAAAAGCATCCCGAGGTGAATCTGAGCCTCACAGGTGAAGGCAGCTCTGCTACTCCTGTCCTGGGGATCGAAGGTAGAAGTGTGCTCTGTGTCTGTGTGTGCGTGGTGTGTGTGTGTGTGTGCTCTGTGTGTGTGTGCACGTGCGTGTGTGCAGTCTTAACAGGCCAGATTCAGAACAAGAGGAGAGGAGACTATTGGCGAGAGTGAGCCCCAAAAGCATTTAGGCACGAAGACTACTTCTGGTTGACTTTTAGAGAGAAACATTTCATTCTTCTCTCTCTATTTTTTTTCCTTTTATTCAGAACATATCAGTGGAAGTCTCTGTTCTTTGCTGAGTACCAACAGTTGATGAGTGAAGGAGTTCCAGCACATCTATATACACAGCAGCACTATTCACAATTGCCAAAAGGTGGACGCAACCCAAGCGTGCCTCGACAGATAAGGAGATCAACACAATGTGGTGTATGCATACCATGGGACAGTGTCCAGCCTCAGGAAGGAAATTCTGACATGTGCTAAAACATGGACGAACCTGGAGGACGTGATGCCACGTGAAATAAACCAGTCACAAAAGAACAAAGACTGTGTGATTCCACTTACATGAGATACTTTTATTAGTCAAATTCATAGACAGAAAGGAGAATGGGGGCTGCCAGGGGCTTGGGGAGGAGGGATGGGAGCGTTTGGATAGATTTTCAGTTTAGATTGCTGACAGGAGCTGTGGAGCAGGATGGTGGGGATGGTTGCACAGCACTGTGAATGTACCCAATGCCCACGAGCTTGGAAACGGCTGAGATGTAAGTGGTCAATTTAATGTTAGGTGTGTTTTACTATAATATTCTTTGTAAAAATGGTTTCCAGGCTGCCCTTAGGGAAGACAATGAATCTTGTCCCCTGTCTGGTCCTTAGTGTCCTCATCTTTAATAAGAGGGGCTGGACTTGACGCCTCTGGTCTGCAGTCTAACGTTTCCATGGCAACCACACTAACTGATGCCTGGCGGGCAGGATTTCACCCTACTGGTCTCCTTCCATCACTTCATTCTCAGCCGCCACACAGAGAACTAAACATCAGTGTCAGATCGTGTGCCTCTCTGCACCTCCCACCCTCACCAGCGATGCTGAAGCCGGGTTTTCAAGCACGCCATGCTCAGGTTTGTGTCCTGACCACCACACGTGCCCTCCCCTCTGTCTGCAACACCTCCTCCCCCTTCTCATCTCCCCTCCAACCTCGCTCCTTTACCAGCTCC
>NW_007727322.1:403294-404661 GCF_000696425.1 Galeopterus variegatus | reverse complement strand
GGCCTTGATATTATCAGCACCGCACTCTCCCGAGCGAGCCATGGGCCGGCCCATACAGGTGCTATTTTAAGCCATAAGGCATTCATTTAAGGAACAAACATCCTGACCTTCAAATCAAGTCTCAGCCTAAGGAAGTGTAAGTTTAATCAACTCTGTTCTTATCTTATTGATAACTTTATTGCTACTCTGAAGAATCCAGCCCATCCTGCTTAATCAAAAAGTTTTTCATTTGCTATTTTCCCCTTCCCCCAGCTGAGACCTGCTCTGATGTGAGTCAGGGGAACAGCTAGGGGATATCGGGGGTCTGTCCCCCAGTTTCATGGTCACCTCTTCTGTGAAGCCTCACCTGATCCCTGCCATCTACACACACAATCCTGTCTTGTGCCCCACAGAACCCAGTGGTTTTCATTTTCCTGGCCCTTATTAGTTGCATTTTGTGTGCATGCATTTACATTCTTTTTAAATTTTGGCTTTAGCAGCTTTATTGATGTATAACCAATATACAATAAACTGCACATAAGTGTATACAGTCTGATAAGTTTTGACACATGCACACACCCACAAAAGAATCACCACCATCAAGATAATGAATGTATCTATCACTTCCCCCCCAAATTTCCTTGTTCCCCTGGATAATCTCTTCCTCCTTCCTTCCCCACCCCTTTCTCATTTGCGGGCAACCACTGATTGGCTCTCTGTCACCATATATTAATTTGCATTAAATGTAATCATATAGCATATACTCTTTTTGCCCAGCTTTTTTGACTCAGCATAATTATTTGAGATTCATCCTCAGTAGCAACAGTTCCTTGTTTTTTTGTTGAGTAGTCTTGTACTGTATGCACATACCACACCTTGTTTACCCACTCACCTGCTGATGGACATTTGTGTTGCTTCCTCTTTGTATGAGCATATGTTTTCATTTCTCCTTGGTAAATATCTAGGAAAGCAATGGCTGGGCCATCTGGCAGTACGATTAACTTTTTAACAAACTACCACACTGTTTTCCAAAATGGTTGTACTTTTTACGGTCTCACCAGTAGTGTATGAGAGAGTTCCATTTGTCAGCATGTGGGAGGGTCAATCTTTTCAATTTTAGCCGTTGTAATAGGTGTGTAATGGTATTTTACTATGGTTTCATGTTGCATTTTCCTAATCGCTAACGATGCTGAACATCTTTTCATGTTATTATTTGTTATCCATGTCTCTTGTTTGGTGAAGCATCTGTTCAAAAACAAGTTTAGAAAGAAGACAAATTGCAAAAGCTAGACCTAGTATGTCAATTTTTTCATGACTTAATGTTTATGCTTTATTCAGCTGCTTAAATATACTTTAATTTTTTCACATATAGAAAATTATGGCATTTT
>NW_007727322.1:400504-401783 GCF_000696425.1 Galeopterus variegatus | reverse complement strand
GGACACGAAAAAAGACAAAAAGGAAAAAAAAAAAAAAAAAAGTCCAAAGTCCAAAGTCTCCTCTGAGACCAAAAGCAAAAGTCCTTCCAGCTGTGAACCTGTAAGTCAAAAACAAGTTTGTCTACTTCCAAGACACAGTGGGACAGACACTGGGTACACATTCCCATTCCAGGAGGGAGGAATAGAAAGGAAAAACAGTCCCCAAACAAATCCAAAACCCAAACAGTGCAAATGTTAAGCACACTGGGGCACCTGGACCCCTAAAGCGTTGGGCAACTTCACTCCTACAGCTCCGCCAGGTGCAGCCCATTGAGCTGCCCTGGTGCCTGTAGCTTTTTCAGCCTGGCGCTGCACATTGCCAGCAGCCCCATGGTTCTGGGCTCCTGGTGGCAGTCCCACCATCCTAGCTCCACTAGATACTTCCTCAGTGGGGGTTCTCTGTGGGGTCTCCAACCCCACTTTTCTGTTCCACATTGCTCCGTAGATGACCTCCGCAGTGGCTCCACCTCTGCAGCAGGTTTCTGCCTGAGTTCCCCAGCTTATTCATACATCTTCCAAAATCTAGGTGGAGCCTGCCACGCCTCCACTGCTCTCACACACTGCTGGCCTGCAAACTTAACACAACGTGAACACCACCAAGGTTTTCGGCTTTTTTTCTTCGTAGGTGCTGAGGCAGGATTGCTCCAGCCAGAGCGGCTGGGATGCAGGCAGCAGTTTGCCAAGGGAAATGACACCTTAGGTCTGCCCTCTGGGACAACTCAGTCCTAGACCTGAGGGCCTGTGATGGGTAGGGCACCCATCCAGACTTCTCAAATGCCTTTGGGGCATTTTCCTATTGTCCTGGTCTTTAGCATCTGGCTGCCTCACCGCCAAGAAAATGTCTTTAGCAAACAGTTTATCTGCTTCACCCTTGCATTTTTCTCTTGCTCTCCACTTCCCTACATCATGGCCAGGCTGCAAAATTTCCAAATCTTTATGCTCTGCTTTTACATTCTGGCTTTTGAATTACTTCAATCAGTTTGGCTTACACCAGCTATTCACTCAGTCTCAGGCAGTTTTTTGCAGCGTTCACCCACACAGTTCAAACAGCTGCATTTGCCCAATCCATCAAGGAGTGGGCCGCCCTGCCCCTATGCACATACGCAGCTCTTTCTGCAGCCGCTGCCTCAGAGACAGGCACATAGTAACGGAGACTAACTTTTCCACCTTTTCGCCAGATGAAAACATACTTGAAATTCTGCAGTGGCACCCATCTTCAGGTCATCTGCTCATCTGCATG
>NW_007727322.1:398203-399710 GCF_000696425.1 Galeopterus variegatus | reverse complement strand
AGAGTGGCACAGGGCCCATGGCTGCCCTGAAAATGGTGGACAGCCCCAACAATGGGTTTGCAAGAGTTTATATTAGCTTTTGGGCGCGAAACGTACGGGGGGAGGGACCATTAGGTTGATGTAACTGGGTGGAGGATTGCACCGATGCAGAAGACGGAAAGTTGTTTCTAAGTCAGGAGGCTTCTCGTAAAGGGGAGGGGGAGGGGACGGGAGGAGGTGGGCGGCGCCATTTTGTACTTGGGCTTGTCTAAAGTGGCGCTGGTTATGTTGCAGATCTATTAATGCGTTTACTACTTAGTCTCTAAAGCACGTTACACCATCCACCCCTAGGTCTCATAGCCTTAGCAGCCAAGGGTTCTTCCTGTTTCTGCTGCTTTACTGTCTCAATTTCTCATGCACAACAGGTCGTGCCTGGAGACACATGGTTTCCCCAACTCACCACTGGGTTGGTTGTCTTCCCTGGTGTGAGAAGCAGGAGTGGCCAGTCACTGCATGTCGTCCTCCAGGACATTTATCCACGCTTCCAGCAACTCTGCTTTCTGCTGCAAATCTCGATCAGTTTGCAGCATAGTTAACAGCAGCCAGGCTCCGGCCAGCAGGAAAGTGGCCACTGGGCACCACATGCTCAAGGACAGCCACATTTCCTCCTTCTTCCAAGGGTTTTCGGCTCCTGTACCTGCTCAAAATCCTGTCACAGACTATGCCAGTTGTAGTGTAATCCTACTGACGACGCCAATTTGTGTGGCCGGTCTACTGTGGCTAGGAATCCTCACAGCACCAATTGTCTAGCTCTTATTCCTGTTCGTGATGCCAATTGTAAAGCTACTTGACCACGACTACATCAGTTGTAGTGCTCTTTTACCTGCTGGTAATCCTGCACTGGCTGGGCTGACTGTCAAGCTAAGGCTCGGTCTGGAGCTCCCAGATCCCTCAAGCCCATTCACAGACTGGGTCACAAACCCTTCATACACCAGGCTGGGTCACCAGACCCCTTCACGCAGGTCTATGAGCTAGGTAACCAGCCAAAAAACTCCTTGGAAGCTGTAGGTTTGGAAAAGCATGGCTGTGCAGAGTGGACGCCCAAGGCAAATGCCTGCCCACCTGCTTCATTAAAACTCCTCTCTCCCTCTCTCTCTCTCACTCTACCTCTCTCTCTCTCCCTTTCTAGCTCTCTCTACCTCTCAAGAACACAAGAATAGCAACAAAACTAAAAAGATACATTGGTGCGCATGCACACCAACTCCACACACACACACACACACACACACACACACACACACACACANTGAAAACATACTTGAAATTCTGCAGTGGCACCCATCTTCAGGTCATCTGCTCATCTGCATGTGGCACTCTTTTTTCAGGTTTTATGGCACCCGGCCAGGCCAGCCATTGGGTTTAAGTGGCACCCTCTGAGCTTTTTGCCTTCAGACAAACGCAACATGCATGAAAGAAAGTGAGCCGAGATGCCGGGTACCGTTCAAGCTTTATTAAAGAAAGAAATCTG
>NW_007727322.1:394969-396336 GCF_000696425.1 Galeopterus variegatus | reverse complement strand
ACACACACACACACACACACACACGTACACACATGTGCTTACAAAGGATGCTGAACCACACCCAACCAGACCCGAGGCGAGGACAAGCAACGCTTTATTAAAAGAGAAGAGAGACTTCTGCATAAGGAGGATAGCTCCAGGAAAGCTAGCCCCTGAGGGGAGCTGTTCAGGGTCCTTTATAGGGAAGGGGGTAAAGGAATGCAGGCGGCATCATTCTGTGCCTCTGGAGGCGGTGCATTCTGTTCTTCCTGGTTGTGCCATGGGCACATGCTCAGCTAAGGCTTTGGTCCTTACACCTGCTCAGTAGGTCTAAGATGGCGGTGGTGTACATTATTATCAGCCCAGGAGGGTCATTGTAGCAGTCACTTTGAAGCTTTGTGCACATGCAGGAATTCCTAAAGGGTCTTAAGGTTAACCTGTAACTTAATTTTCAAAATTCTAATAAACAAGCCTTGGGGAGGGGTTTTGCAACGCAGTGAATATCTGTTCTCCTCTTAACTCAGTTTATTTTATCAGGGCAGCCATGGGGTAATCATGTGCCCCGGGGGATCTCATGACTGAGGAGCGGAAAAGAAACAAAGTGTCCTCTGCAGGGAAAATGGAGTCAGTGTGGTTCACGGGCCTAGCCCTGTTCTGTCTCAGCATCATGGACTGTAAGTGAAAAAAACTAATTTTCTCTCTACCCTTCATAGTTTTTAGCTGGGACAGACTCCTGTAATGAAAGACAGATTAGCAAGAGAAAAACAAACAGAAGTTTAATAACATGTATACCCCATGCGTACACAGGAGACACCCACAGAAATGAGTAAATCCCAAAGAGGTGGCTTAGAAAATCAAGCTTAAATACCATGTTCCATGAAACAAAGAAGGGAACATCTGGGGAAGGCTTGTCATGGAGAGATGCCCAGGACAAGTATAAGATTTTGTAACAAGGGTAAGGTTTGTTACACAAACTCAAATTGTCCCTTCTCCACTGATGAAACTTTCTAATAATTTGGAATCATCCTTCCCTTCCTGGTACTGAGACCTCTTACAAATGGAGATTTCCTTTATAGATGTAAATTTCCCTTAAAAAAGGGTTGTTTCTACTATGTTTTCAGAGCTTCTTCTGTGTCTGCAGTTTTTCAAAATAATCAGCTCAAAATAATCCTTATGCCAAAAAGGCATATTTTGGTGTGGCATATACGGGTCTCCTACAGTCATATTTTGGGGCGGCATATTCTGGTTTCCTAGCATACATTCACATTGTTGTGCAATTAGCACCGCCATCCATCTCCAGAACTTTTTAATCTTCCCAAACTGAAACTCTGTACACATGAAATGATAACTCCCTATCGCCTCTACCCCCAGCTCCTGGCAACCACGAT
>NW_007727322.1:393068-393744 GCF_000696425.1 Galeopterus variegatus | reverse complement strand
TGTCAGGTTGGATATCAACTCAGAGACAGAGCCGTATCGTCTGTCCTGTGGGTGCCAGTCACAGTCTCCCATGGCCATGCCAGCCTGCTGAGTCGGTTAAGAAACTGATCTCTTTGGATTCCATCCAAGAAAAGAGGAAAACAAGCACCTGCCTTGGTTCACTAAACTTGCCTCAAACTGTTGCCCCACGGGATGCCCAGCTGCCTGCAATCCAGGTGAGTAACAAGATAGTAACCCCAGGGGTAGGCATAGCTGAGGCTACTCAGAGAAGTAGGAATTCTTTCCTCTGAGACGTCTGAGGACCCAGTCATCACATTTCAGATCTTCCCACTCAATAACAATTCCATTAGTAGCTAACACTTTTGGTGCTTACTCTGTGCCAGGTGCTTTCTAAGGTATGTCATTCAGTTGTTAAATAAGCCTGAATTAAGCACTGTAAGCCTCCGCCCCACCCCCTTTTACAGAATAAAAAACAAAGACACAGAGAAGTTAATTAACTTGCCCCCGGTCACCCAGCCAGTAAACTGCAAAGACGAGGTTTGGATCCAGCTACTCTTGACTCTAGAACCTGCCAGGCAGAAGAAAAAGGCACAAACCACCTCTCAGGCTGAGAGCAGCTTTCAATAAATTAGGTTGAAGTTAACCAAAGTCCTTGTAAAATAATTTTTTTCCTAAA
>NW_007727322.1:382970-391945 GCF_000696425.1 Galeopterus variegatus | reverse complement strand
AAAAAAAAAAAAAAAAAGTGAACATTAATTTAAAATAATAATGATGGTGGCAGTTGGCACTGTGGTCACCATGTGCCAGACGCTGTGCTGAAGGAGCACTTTGCACATGTTATCACATGCACTTCTCATAGCAACTATATTAGGTGGGAACCACTATTATGCTCACTTTATTGATGAAGAAACTGAGGCTTAAGATTTAACACGTTGCCCTTCCTCTACCCTGCCTGAATAACTCAGTCCTAAAGTTGTGGTGAGGCCTAGAAGGGTAGGGGTCCACCTGGGGGCATCTAGAGTGGGGTGTCAGAGCCTCCACTTCACCCCTAGCAGGGTAAAGAGGACGTCTGCATGAGGGGGGAGGGCTGCTCAGTTCAGGGGGTGAGTCAGTGCGGGTGTCGGATGCTGAGCAGGGTGAGGAGGGTCCATGGTGGTCATGGGGAGTGAGGACAGAGTCCATGCTGGAAGGGGGGACAGCACGGGGTATCAGATCCCAAGAAGGACGGGGAGGGTGTGTGAAGGACGGGGAGGGGTGTGTGTGTGAGGGGTGCTGGAGCCCAGGCAGGTGAGAGTGGTACCGTCTGGGGGAGGGGCACCAGTGGCAATGGGAGATTGGCTCCATACTTTTTTTTGGAAGCTGGCCAGTGCAGGGATCTGAACCCTCGACCTTGGTGTTATCAGCACCACGCTCTAACCAGCTGAGCTAACCAGGCCGGCCCGCCCGATTGGTTCCATACAGAGGGAGGGATCAGTAAGTTGTCCTGTTACAGATAACACAATCAGGTCTCTCCGTTAGAGGAAGGAGCTACAGATAAAGAAACGGGGAACTAGAGTGAACCCTGCAGTGCTTAACTGGAGGTATTGGTGTGAGCTCATTATTTTCAACAGTACAGGTAGACGTTAGAAGTAAACATAGATGTGTAGACATAGATATATGAATGTGTCTTCATGTATATCCCCAGCTCTGTCCACTGAGAGGGCTCAGAGTGGCAACACGCGACTGTTCCAAACATGTCTACCACCCAAATCTTGGCTTCTAGACCTATTCTCTGCTCAGAAGAACCAATGCTCCGAGGACGTATCGCTGTGGCAAGGAGAGGTCAAGATGTGCCTTAAAAATTCTCATATTATTCTTAGTCTTATAATATGAGGGTACTTCAAAAAGTTCGTGGAAAGATTGAATTAAAAGGTAACAAGAATCCTTCAATGAACTTTTTGAAGACCTCTTGTATTCCTACAAGAAGTAAGCAAGTGCTCAAAGATTGATGGGGACATTTCAAAAGAACCTAGAAGCCAGATTAAAGGAGTCCCATCGAGGACAATTTGAGTATCAAAACAAAACATTGTCTAAGTAATAGATTACAACCCACCGAATAAAATAAGAATCCATGATTCCACACTGATATGGATAAATTAATTAAAACTTTGATAAGGAACAGGTAACTTACATAATTTCAAAGAACCTTCCCACAAAATACATAATAATTATAAAGAAAAAAGAGTAACTTTACACTGGGAAGCCTGTAGACACCACCTTAATCAAACGTGAAAGCAAACATCTCAGGAATGAGACAATCTGACATCCCGAGCCACCTGATCGGACACGGTGAGAACACGGAGACAATTCGGTGACGTGCCTGCCAAAGACCCATAATCTGAATCTATTCAGAGGCAACATCAGACAAACCCAAACTGAGGGACACTCTACAAAACAACTGGCCCGTAATGCTCAAAAGTGTCAAAGTCAAACAAGTCGAGGAAAGAAAGACTGAAGAACAGTTCCAAGTTGAAGGAGACGAGAGCGATGTAACGTGTGCTCCTGGGCCAGCTCCTTCATTGTGAAGGAATCAACAGTAAATCTTGAGCCTGAAGACGACCCGATAGCCTGATGGCATCCAGGTTAACTTCCTGATCTTGATGGTCACGTCGTGCACACGTAGCAGAAGGTCCTTGTTTGTGGGAAATACATGCTAAGGCCCTGGAGCATAAGGTAGTGTCTCAAAAGGCTCAGGGAATAAAAAAGGGCTTTTTGCCTTACTGGCAACATTTTTCTGTAAGTTTTAAATCATTTATTTGAAAAAAAGAATTAACGTGTCCAAGGTCACCTTAACTAGTTAGCAGCAGGATTCAGACCCAGGTCCAGAAAACAAGCCCCCTACCCCAACTCTGTTCTCATTCACTCTCCTGTAAGACCACCCACACTGGCGTGGGGAGGAGGACTGGGGGTGGGAGTCCCTTTAAAGTGGAAACGTCTCAGTCAATCTTGGAGGACTTCCTTACTTATCGTAACAGAATATTCTAGGCTCCTTTTGTCCTCTCGTACCCACTATTTGTCCTCGGAGAACCACGGAGGTGGGAGAAGATGCTGGCGCATCACAAAACACTTCAAGGAGAGTAACAATGCAAGTGACCCCTGGGCATGACATGCTGCACTCCAACCCAGCAAGGCCTCAGTTTATCCGTCTCTACATCCAGCTTTCCCATTTGCCTTCAAGCGTCCTGGGCCCGACACTGGTCTAGATATTCTGATGGTGAAAGTACATAGTAGTGTCCATGGTGGCACATGTGTAGCGTGCAGCATAGGAGGCAGGTGTAGGCTGGCAATCTGTGTGTGGCATTGTATGGTGTCCCTCAGAACAAGGCAGCAGCCTCGTCCTGGCCCTGGGGGTTGTGCAAAGTGCAGGAGGATTCCCAAAGACCACGCCTCTTGGAGTCTGTTAGCCATGAACTTGAGCCCACAGTAAACAGCTGCTCTGGAGCTTCCTGGGGATGGAGGAAGATGAATGGGGGCCGGGCCCTTCCCTACCAGGGCTGGCCAACCACACAGCGGGTGGTCCATATGTGCTGCTTTGTGTTTCCACCTGGGAATCCCTAAAGTTCACATGCCACCCCAATCGCTGAAACCAAGCATCCTGCCCTTTGCTTCCCAAGCCAGGGAGAGAGAAATTCCTGGACCTGTGTGGTGTTACAGCTCCCTGGCCTCCTCCCAAGTAGACTGCAGAGGTAGCTGAGCTGTGCTGGGTGAGGTTTGCTGGGGATATTTCGCCTCTTCCCACAAGAGGGGCCAAGGACAGAGGGCCCAGGACTCAGATGGCTGCCCAGGTGAGAGGAGGGCTGACACCCTTTGGTTGCCCCTAACAGTTTAACTTCCTGATTCTGAGGTATTAGGATGAGAGATAATGTTTTCTTTTTCTTCCTGAAGTGTTTCAAGTAACCGTTTTGTGATACTGTGATTTATAATAAGAAATATAGACTTGGCCTTTGTCCTTGATCCTGGCACAGAACCCCTAGAATGCTTGGAATTTCCTGTTATTCATAACAAGCTTCTTTCCACCTAAGTGTAAATGAGGTGACTCTTGGAGGGTGGGAGCTGGTTGTCAGGGGAACCACCAAGTGATCAGGGGGTTGCCCTTTCCTGCCAACCCACCCTCACCCCCAAGCTCCAGGGAGGGGAGAAGGGCTGGAGGTTGAGTTCAATCACCAGTGGCCAATGATTTAATCAGTCGTGACTACGTTTCACCCACAAAAGGATGGGTGGGGAGAGCTTCCAGGTTGCTGAACACGCAGAGGTGGGGGGTGGGCCTGGAGAGGGCATGGGAGCTCCGCGCCCCCCACCCCACCACACCTCACCCTGTGCATCTCCCCCGTGGCTGTTCCTGACTGTATCCTTTATAATAAATGGGTAGACGTAAATAAGGTGTTTCCCTGAGTTCTGTGAGCCGTTTAGCAAATGAGAGGACCCAAGAAGGGGGTCAGAAGCACAGGTGACAACCTGGACTTGTGCTGGCATCTGAAGTGGGGCAGTCCTGGGGGACCGAGCCCTTAACTGTGGGATCTGTGCTAATGCCTGGTAGGGTCAGAATTGATCTGGATTTTAGGACGCCCAGCTGGTGTTGGAAATGGGTCAGTGCAGGAAAACGCCCACACATCTGGTGTCAGAAGTAAAGTATTGAGAGTACGAAGTAAAACACCAAGTGTGTTTTCTTTTTTTTTTTTTTTTTCTTTTTTTTTTTTTTTTTCTTTTTTTTTTTTTTTTTCTTTTTTTTTTTTTTTTTCCTTTTTGTCTTTTTTCGTGACCGGTAACGGGATCGCAACCCTCGGTGTCGTGCCCACACCACGCTCAACCAGAGAGCGGACCGGTCTCTATATGGGATCCGACCCCTCGGCGGGAGCGCTGCTGCGCTCCCAAGCACCGCACTCTACTGAGTGCGCCACCGGGCCGGCCCCCAAGTGTGTTTTCTTTTTTTTTTTTTTTTTCCTTTTTGTCTTTTTTCGTGACCGGTAACGGGATCGCAACCCTCGGTGTCGTGCCCACACCACGCTCAACCAGAGAGCGGACCGGTCTCTATATGGGATCCGACCCCTCGGCGGGAGCGCTGCTGCGCTCCCAAGCACCGCACTCTACTGAGTGCGCCACCGGGCCGGCCCCCAAGTGTGTTTTCTTTACACATTAAAATACAACTCTTCTGACATGGGGTTTTCTGTTAGGATGAAATTCTTATCTATCAAGATGCTTGTTTAACCCACAGTTCTAATGGATAGAAACTGAGAAGGTAAACTCTGTTATCAGAAATAAAAACATCCTCAAGCTGGGTGGTTAGCTCAGTTGGTTAGAGTGCGGTGTTATAACACCAAGGTCAAGGGTTCAGGTCCCCATACTGGCTGGCCTCTAAAGAAAATTAAAAAGAAAGAAAACCATCCTTGCCTGACACAGGGACCACAGGATGGTACCAAGCAGTTCTGTACTTTTCCTCTGGGGCCAGCTCAGTCCACACCGCCTGGGGAGCGTCCCAACCTCGCCCCTCTCTCCTCTCCCTCTTTCTCCGGCCTCCCTGGCACCCTTCCTCTCTCCCCAGAGTCCACCCAGAACCATGAGCCTGGCTCAGGTCGCCCCCCAGTTCCACTCAGTTTTCAGCCGGGGAGGTGGAGGAGACAGGGTCTGGCCAGCTGAGGGAGCGGGTATCATGTAAAAGAAAGAGCACCCTCCTGGGCTACTTTAGGGTGAAATCCCTCACAGACATTCACGAGGCAGTTTCACAGCCATCCCTCCCCCTGCACGCCTTGTCGTGGTATGACTTCGGCCACCCCTTTTATAAATTGATGGACTAAAACGCTCATTGAAGCTGACCCCTTTTTCCAGCTCAACGCTGCTGTGTTGTACTAACAGGCTCTCTGCCCCTTTCTCCATCTTACCAAGAACCTGTCTTCCTCACCCAGCTTGGTGTGGGCTAGGGCCCAGGAAAGGCTGGAGATAAATGTCCTGTCTCGGGAAGAAGGTGAGGGCAGAAGGAAACAAATTCAACTCACCTCGGTCACACCCACTAGTGTTGAGTGAGAAAATGAAATACACTCCACGCTGTTCTGGGTTCTGCAGGAATACAGTGATACAGCTGAGAGCACCTCCACCAGCAGGAAACTTAGGCTCCAAATGAGGAGTTAAAATTCCCAAACCAAGCAGCTGGCTGGTTAGCTCAGTTGGTTAAAGCTCGGTGTTGTAACACCAAGGTCGAGATTCAGATCCCTGTGCCAGCCACCAGAAAAAGGGAAAAAAAAGACTTATAAACCTAAAGTAATGGCAGCCAACTCAAGATCATATATGAGTGTGTGAAGCGACTCTGTATGCTCTAACGAGGATAACTTTTAAAAAAATGGAAAGACTTGTATTATCTTTTAATTCTATTTTTCCACAAACTCTTTGAAGTACCCTCATAAGAGTTTACAGAACAAACCTGGAGCTGCAGGGGAAGGTCTGAAGATGGAGGTGGGGCTTGAACTAGACCTTGAGGATGGGATTGCCCAACTGAGATGGGAGTGATTATTCTTAGGGGTGTGGGGGGCTCTTTGAGTGTGGGTGTAATAAACGCACTTGCTGAGGAGGACAAAGGGGCAGCAAAGAGGCCAGCTGGACCAGCAAAGAGGGGGTCCCACAAGCCACCCTATTCAGTGCTGCCTCTGGGTTTCGTTGGGACATTTCATTGAATTAAGAGCTGACACCAGCCAAGCCTGCTATGTGAAGCTCTGCAGAAAGCGAGGATCTCTAAGGATGAGCCTGCCATCAGAGCTGGCCCCCTGAAGTAGGAAACAAGGCTGGCACCAGTGTCAGAGGATGTGGCCGAGCACTGCACTCATGTATCTGAAATTATGTCACATGCTGTGGCTCAGTCCTGGCCAGCCCACCAGTCGAGCTACTTCCTAAGTCACAGTTCCATACTCAGCACAAAGGCTCCACCCGCCCCAGCTGAAACAGAGCTCCCTACACCCTCATAATGTATGCTATCCGCTTCTGTAGAATTGCTTGCTTAACCTAAGTAACTCCATTTTGCCCCGTCTGACCTGCAGACTACCCTCCTTCTGCATGAGAAACCTCTGACCTTCTCATAGAAACGAAAAACAATTTCATAGAAACAGGAGCCATACACAGTGAATTATTACATGGGAACAGGAACCATACACAATGAAAACTTGTATGCTTGATTGCTCGAATGACTCATTCTTGGCCTCTGTGACCTAGCTCCCTAGCTTGCTTTGTACACCTGGACAAACCCGTCTGCCAACGGGTTGGAGCTTCTGTCTTTAAAAACCCCACAAGACCAAGGCCCAATGCTGCTCTTCCTTGGTTGCTCCTTGGGAGACAGATGCTGGCCAGCTGGAGTGAATAAACTGCCCTTTCCTGTACAAATGGCGTGTAAATGCATTTCTTGTGGGAGGGTGCCTCACAACACGGCCAGCATCTGGGGCACTCGCAGAGCCACACTCTGCCCCTGGGGAATCCCTGCGTGGTGAAGTCACTCCCCGGAAAGGATTGACCACGCCTTTCCAGCCTTCCTCCTCCCCTCCCTTTGGGGGATGCCCTCCCAGCCAGGCTGCCTCCTGGCTCTTCTGGGTTGTTTCAGCCATGCCAGGGTGCTGATGTCACCAGGAGACTGCACTCACTCCATCTTGCAGAAATTACACCCCACCCACCAACTGCCTCACCTTGGGAGGAGCTGTTTAAGACTGCACCTACACTAAGGGAAGTTAAACAGCCGGTATCCTTGCTCCCAATTTACACATGGAGAAACCGAGTCATGACGGTGACTTACCAGGACATTCTCAACATGGCAGTGACCCAGCAGGATAAAAGCCCAACCCACAAGCTGTGTGCCATCAGGCACGTCACCCTGCTCTGTGCTGGAACACGGATACGATACGGGACCTGTCTGGTGCCAGCAGTTTCGCCTACATCTCTGCTGTGCTTCCTCTCTCTCAGACCCTACTATGTTTTGGCCATGAAAGCTGGAATCCTGAACCCAATACAGACTTGCAAATCAGGACTCCTGGCTAAGTATGGGTCTATACACCTATGACAGCGACACAGCCATCAAATGCAGGTCTGTGGGTGTCCATCCATTTGATGCAATCAATATCAGTAAATTTCTTCTACCATGATAACAAAGAACCAACAAGTCGAGACTTAAGTCTGAATGTAGATCCAATATGTAAGGGGATGGGAATGCCGGAAACAAGAAGCCAGCGAGGCCGGGCACCTGTTCTGACTCTTAGACACTTAGTCCAATTCTATTTGGCTCAAAGCTGTGTTTGCACAGTGCCGGGCAATGTGAAGCCTCATGAGTTGACCTCCTTCTTCCAAGAGCTGTAACAGCCCGAACAGGAGTGACTCCATTTTGTGAAACCTTTGAATGTAAAAACATGTTCTCTCCTGTAACCCAAACCACACAGCCTGCAGCTGATTGCCAGAACACAATGACTCTTGCTCACACTGTACACAAATAATTAGAGAAAGAATTATTAACCCAGATGGCCCTTCTTTACTAGCTTACTAACCTGATCCTATTTGAGAATAACAGGAACTGAGCCCGTGGACAATGAAGTATGACGATGGTCAGTCCCACCCGGGAAGTTCCTTGATGATTATCTGAAACCCTCTAGCACGTCTGCACGTCCCCGCTTGGTCACCATGGATCAGCTTTCCACCACAGACCCCTATAAAGCCCTTCGACAAACCTGAGAGAGGTGGAGATGGTCTTTGAGACATAAGTCCACCATGTCCCCAGGCTGCCGGCTTCCTGACGAAAGGCCACCTTTCCTTACACCAGCTTTTATCACTCGATTACTGTTTATTGAGCAACGAGCAAACGGATCTTTGGGGTCTCAGTAAGAGAGAAAAGGCTAAGTGTAAGTTTATTAAGCAACACCATGCTGGGCAGGGCTCTGCGCACGTTCCATGTGTCATAAACCCTCACTACACTGAGATCTTGCCCCACTTGCAGATGAGGACATAGAGGCTCGCAAAGGCCACCGCGGCAGGTCACAGGGCCGGTGAGTGCAGGAGCCTCTCACCGGGCAGACGCACCCCCCACCCGGCCTGCTGTCCCCACCGGCCTGACCGGGGTCTCCCCGGCTGTCCTCCTGTCCTCGCGCCCAGCAAACCGTGCCCTCTGCCTCCGTCAGCCCGGCCCCCCTTTCTGGGGCACCCACACCTCCCCCGGCCAGACGGCCCCATCTTCCACGGCCCACAGCTCCTCCCCCGGACTCTCGCAAACCCCGCGCCTCGGCTGCCCTCTCTCGGGGTCCTTCGGGTCACCTCCTGCTCATGGCAGTTCCAGGCCCCGTTCAGCTAGGGTCACCGAGGGGCCCCCTCCCCACCCCCGGATGGTTCCCTGCGCCGCGCGGCTGCGGCGGCACCAGAAGGGCAGGAGCACGGCCGTGAGGACGCGGGCGACGGCCGTACCCAGCACGCGCGGGGACCCCAACATCCCGGCCCCGCCCCCAGGCTCCCTGCTCTCCCCTAACGCACCGGCGGCCGGGAGCGCCCCCAGCAGCCCCTTCCTCCCCACCGTCCTTCGTCCCCTTGTCCCCTCGTCCCCTCGTCTCTCCACCCCACCTCTTCTCGCTTCTCTCTCCCCTCCCCACCTGGCTCCTCCTCTCCCCCCACTCTCGGTCCTCCTCACGCCGTCCCCTCCCCCACTCCTCGCCCTGCC
>NW_007727322.1:380210-382261 GCF_000696425.1 Galeopterus variegatus | reverse complement strand
CCTCGGTCCTCCTCTTCCCCCTCCTTCCCCTCCACCTCTCCCCCTCCCCCATTCCCGCCCCCGCCCCGCCTCCCTCCCAGCGGGTGGCCGTCCCCGCCTCTCCTCCTGCGTCCCCGGGAAACCTGCGGCCGGAGACGAACGGTCGAGTCCGGGTCGGTAGTGACCGTGTTGGGGGGCAGCTCCCGGGTTGGAAGATACCAGAAGGTGGGGGTGTGGGGGTCGGCACAGCCCCGTGCAGCCGAGATCCGCGAGCTGGAGCTCGGCCACGTGTTCAGCCCTTTGTGACCTGGAACACGCTTTCCGAGAAATGACCTCCCTCGGGCCTCTAATGAACCCGGTCGGGGCGCCGCTATGACCTCCTTATCGGCGAGGAGGAGAGGCGCGGGCCACCGACGCCGCTCGCCCGGGGAAACGCTCGAGCCCAGGCTGGGGCCACCGCGCGCGCCCGGGGGGCCCGGGGCAAGCGGGGCCGGGAGACGCCGCGGTCTGTCTGTCCCGGGTCGGACGCTCCCGCCTGGGCCGCCCTCCAGGCTCGGGGGCTGCAAAGGAAACGCGGCAGGACGAGGCGGAGCCATGGAGAGGAGCAAATCCACAGGGTCGCTTTGGACCTTAGCCGCCTGCTACAAGCCTGGCGATGAAAGGGGGAATTTGCATTTTTTAAAAGAAAATCAAAGAAAGTGTTTGGGAGCCAGGAGGGAGAGGCAGAAACCCTGGGCCCGCAAGTCTGGCAGCCTGCTGCTCCGTGCAGTGACGCTCCGGTCACAGCGCTCAGAAGCGCCGCTGCAGGACACACCGGGACAAAAGGCCCCAGAGAAGGACGCTGCGCCCCAGCCCCCCTGGGACTGCAGGCTCTTGTCCCAGTGCCTGAGCTCTTCGCATCTGCTGACCCATCTTCTCCCCCAAATCTGCAGAGCTTGGGTCCGCAACCCCTGCAGACCTCTGCTCAGAGGCTGCCTTCCCAGCCAGGCCCTCCTAGGCAACTTGTTTTAAAATCACAGCCCCCCTCCAGTTGACACTCCTCTTCAGCACCTCCACTGCATAAGTGTTCTCTTTAGCACTTGACACAGCCAAATGTGTATGTGAACCATTTGGGGATCTTGCTACAACACAGATCGAATTCAGCTGGTCCAGGGTGGGTCCCCTCTTTTCTGCGGCTGCCCATCTGCCCAAGGGTCTGTGGAGGGCACTTTAATAGAGAGGATCTAACATGAACGTAATATAAAATACTATATTTTTCATATTTATCTTGTTTTATTTTCTTTCTCCCTGCCCTAGAATGAGTTCCACCAGGGTGGAGATTTGGTCTGTCTTGTTTGCTGCTATATCCTCAGCACCCAGGATAGGACTTGGCAGGTAGTTGGGGCACAATGTTATTTACCGAATGAAGGAAGGTGGAAATGAATGAAATGCAAAGCAAAAAAGAAAGCAGAGGTGATAAATCTAATATATAAAGTAGAATTCAAGATGCTAACTATGAAAGAAACAAAGGTTTGTTTTATCTTTATTTATTTATTTTATTTTATTTTTTAAAGATGACCGGTAAGGGGATCTTAACCCTTGACTTGGTGTTGTCAGCACCACACTCACCCAGTGAGCAAACCGGCCATCCCTATACGGGACCCGAACCCGCGGGCCCGGTGTTATCAGCACTGCACTCTCCCGAGTGAGCCACAGGCCGACCCATCTTTATTTTTTTAAAGGAGAAATAATAGTCACAAACCCTTATGTCCTAAGTAGCATGATATCAAATTAAGTAAAAACTATCAAAGAAAGGAAAATTGCAACTATTAACATTGATTTTAAACACTTTAACTCCTCTCTTACTCACATAGGCAAAAAGTGACATAGAATAAGAAATTAATAAATCCTATTTGAGAGCTGTATAAAATATACATAACATAAAGCTTACCATTTTAACCATTTTTTACTGTATAGTTCAGTGACATTAAGTACATTTACATTTTTTTGTGTGTGTCCGGCAACGGATCGCAACCCTCAGTGTCGCGCCCGCACCGGACCGGGACCGGCAACGGGAACGCAACCCTCAGTGT
>NW_007727322.1:367161-379234 GCF_000696425.1 Galeopterus variegatus | reverse complement strand
TCTGTATGTGGGATCCGAACCCTCGGCAGGAGCGCCACCGCGCTTCCCAAGCAGCGCACTAGCGCAGTGCGCCACCGGGCCGGTCCCGAGAATATATATTCTTTTTAAAAACTCAGTACATTTCAAAAGTAGAAACTGTACAGACCATAATATTTAACTGTACTGCAATGAAACTACTACTGACAAAAGGCTAACCCCTTGGAAGTTTTAAAATCCTCTCTTTACTCTTAAGTCAAGGAGCAGCTCAAGGCTAAAGTGATACATTGTTTGGAAAACAACAGACAAGACTTACATATGAAAAATAAACTTAAGGAAATCAAAAGAAGGAAATTAATGGGGATAAGGCAAAAAATAGTCATTTAGAAAATTTTAAAAATAGTAGTGAATATATTAAAAAGTAAAGTTTTTTTGTTGTGTTTTGTTTTGATTTTTAGGAAAAATGGATATAGGGGATGGATGTTATTATTCTTTTGTTGTGATGCTGATATTGTTCATGAGAATATTAACATTTTTCTTCACTCCATGGGAGCTCCTAAATAAGGAGAATGTGGGTAAGAAAACCCAGGGCCAAGCCTGGGCCCCGCATTCACCTGTGACAATGACAAAGGGAAAAAAGGCGTCCAACTGGGCAGCAGTCAGCCCCATCCAGGAGGCATGTGCCAGCCAAGACCCAACCTGCCCCTGTCCTCCACCCACGTGGCTTCACGGGTGAACCTGTGCTAAAGTGAAGGTCTCGCCATCTCTAGGAGGAGGGCCCACGACTAGTTGTCCCCAAGGCTTTTTCCTGCTCTGCTGGCTGTGGCCAGGGAAATCCGAGGGCAAACAACATGAAAGGCAGCATATCAGAGGGAAGCAGGCAGTCTTCCAGCTAGATGCTGCCTTGGGTCAAATGTTCCCCCAAAACTTAATCCCCACTGGAACTGTTGAGGTGGGAATCCTATTATGGTAATTGAAAGGTGGAGCCTTGAAGAGGTGATTGGATTGTAGGACCCTGCAGTAGTGAATGGATTAAAAATGGTGGTCAGGGGTGTGGTTCTGAGGGCTTTAAAAGGAGAACACATGAGAGGTTATTCTCTCTGCTCTGCTATTTTCTTCCATGTGAGACTCCTGGGTCACCGTCACCACCAAGACCCTCACCAGATATGTTCCCTGGACTTTGGACTTCCCAGTCTCTTAAACTATAAGCAATAAATTTCACTTTCTTATGCATTACCTAGTTTTGTATATTTTGTTATAAGCAACAGAAACGGACTAATACAGATGCTGAGAGTGCTGCTGGGGTGTGTGGTGCTCGGGGAGGGGTGTTGCAAAGTCACGATCCAGGTGTGAACCTCAAGGTGTTGTTAGCTTCCTGCTGCCCTGTGCAGGGAGAGGGAGAAGTAGGCCAGTTGGAGCACTAGGCAGCCGGAGTTCTTGTGCACGACAGCTGATGTGGGGCAGGGAGTCGTAGAGGGAATGGAGCAGGGAGCAGCACCCAGTGGTCAGCGTCCTTGATGTCACGCCCTAGGGGCCAGAACAGCTCAGAAACTCAGGTGCCGAGCCCAGCTCACCAGCCCAGGCAACCTGGCTCACTGGCTCTTGTCTCCTGTGGGCAGGTGAGGCAGATTTGGGACAGAATGGAGTAAGGGCTTGAAAGGTAAGCACCTATCCCCCCACAGCAGTCGGTCAGCAGAAGCAGACTGCCAGGAAGTGCTGGCACTGCGGCTGGGGCATCCCCCCACTCTGGCGTGGGCAGGGGCAGAGAAGGAGCACCACCTGGCAGGACACTGGGAGCACCAGCCCCGCATCCCATGATGATCCCACTCAGCTGCTGTGATCGGGACGAGGTTGGCCTATGTCCCAAAGGATGGGCGGGTGACCCACACTGGCCAGTGGGGACACCATGAAGTCCTGGACATGGTGTGGGTCAGGCATGAGCATGTGACCCACGCGGGAAAGAGAGAGCAGACTCCTAGTGGAGGGGTTGCTGTGCACTTTTGGGGGAGATCTTTTCCTCTGAGATTGCCCTCTGTATGCCGGATGTAACTGGGGTGGGCAGAGGGCAATTGTTGGGAAAAATAGGAAAATGTCAGAGTCCTTCAGATGTTCAGAACCTTGTCGAGCATTTGCTGTAAATATCCTCAGGTGTTCCTTGTTACTACATAATGTAAGTTGTGTATGAGCACCGAGGTGTCCAGGGTTGGGGACTGAAGTATAAAAGACTAACAGCTCTGATCCACAGTGCGTCTCAGAACCCTCAGAGAAGTCACTAGGATGGCTGCTCCTAAGTCTGAATAAAACCCATTCATTTTTCTATACCCACGGCTCCCAGAACCTTTTTTTTCTATTACCTAGCTCACAGACCTGCGTGTGGAGGGTTTCTAACCCAGTCTGTGCAACAGACTCGAGGGGTCTGTAAGCCCTAGCCTTACAATTGGCATAGTCAGCAGGATATTTGAGCAGGTACAGGAGCCAAAAGCCCCTTGGAGAGGGAAGAACTGTGGCTACTCCCGAATATGTTGTGCCCTCTGGCCACTTTCCTGTTGACCGGGATCTGGTTGCTGCTCACTATACTTCAAGTCAGCATAGACCAGGCAGTCCATGAAGCAGTGCGGCCTCGGAGAGCCCCTTGGGAGGGGGAGGAAATGTGGCTATCCTTGAGCATATGGTGCCCAGTGGCCACTTTTTGCTGACCAAAGCCTGGCTACTGCTCACTATGATACAAACGGATCGAGAATTAAAGAAGAATGCAGAGCTGTTGGAAGCATGGATAATCTGTCTGGAGGATGACGTGCTGCGACTGGGCACCCCTGCCTCTCACATCTGAAAGAACGACAAATCCAGTGGTGCATTGGAGGAGACTTTGTGTCTCCAGGCACGACCTGTTGTGCACCAGAAACTGAAACACAAGCAGCCGATAGGACCAGGTGGATAACCGGTGAGTGATCCGCAGGTGACTGAATTCACTACCTATGTCCCATATACCCAGGTTGAATTAGTTGATTTAGGGAGACAGTTCTGGCAGAAACAGGGGGAGCCCTTAGCTGCTTGGCTGCTGCAGTTATGGGACTTAGGGGTGGATAGTGTGATATGCTCTGGTGAGGAGATGGAAAAATTGGCCTCTATTACCATACACCTGTCCCTTAGGCAGAGGCTGCAGAACAGCCGCAGATACACACAAGGGCCAGATAATCACTACTTAATGGAATGGGTGAGTGCAGCTGCCCAAACCATGTGGGCAAATGCTGGAGAACTGCCCAAGACTGTGAGTAAATGGCAAACATATACTGACTTGGTTCACATAATTCAGGAGCTGGGGATGAGGCAGTCCACATTTAATGTGAACACCCGTGGCCCAGATGATGAACACTTTACAGGCAGCATGAGAGACATAGTACTACAGAATGCCCCATCAACATCCTTTGAGTCACTGGTGGCCATACTGGCCCCATACATTGGTTGTCCTATACATGAAGTAACAACCATGATAGCCAGCCTGGGTGAAGTAGAGGAGAAAAGACAAGCAAAAGAGGTCTGGAAGGTGGCTAGGACCCAACCCCTAAGAAATGATCAGGATCTTATCCTGAGGGGACCAAGCAAGACTAGCCATAAGCAGATGTGGCTTGACTTGCTTGCAGCAGGGGTTGATAGCAAGAAAGTTGACCGGCAGCCAAATGCGGTCCTGTGTGCCTTGTGGCAGCAATTACGTCCTGAACAGCGTTTCACTAAATGTCCAGAAACAGGTAGCAAAGTGCGCTCGGTGGACTTAAAGGATTTTTTGATAGCGTCTGAGGAGGTGGATGAAGTGTTCCAGTTTGATTAGGGAGCAGGCCAAGGTACTCATCTTTTGAGGGCAGGCAAGGACCAGAGGCCTCACGTTGAATTGGCAATACACTGGTGAAGGACTAATGTGCAGCGTGTTTTGGCATTGGTAGATACAGGTGCAGAATGTAGCCTGATCTATGGCAATCCAGATAAGTTTCCAGGGGCCATAGTTCATGTTTCCAGGGGCCATAGTTCATAGATAAGTTTCCAGGGGCCATAGTTCATATACATGGATATGGAGGACATACTATTGAAGTCAAAGCTGTGTCACTGCCATTAAGCATTGGACGATTGCCCCCTTGTGTGTATACTGTATATATATCCCCAGTAGCTGAGTACATCTTGAGTATGGATGTACTTTATGGCTTGCACCTGCAAACAACAGTTGGAGAGTTTCAGCTACGAATATGGACAATAAAGCCTGTGTTACAGGGATATGCTAAACATGACCCACAGGCCAAGACGTGGTTAATGTAAAGCAGTATCGCCTCTTGGGAGGACATGCAGAGATAGGTGCCACTATATTGGAATTAGAGAAAGTTGGCATTATTCATCCAGTTCATAGCCCATTTAATGCTCCAATATGGCCAGTGAAAAAACCTGATGGTACCTGGAGAATGACTGTAGACTATCGAGAACTAAACAAAGTAGTGCCTCCTTTGCATGCAGCTGTGCTTTTGGTTCACAACTTGATGGATCAGCTGATGACTCAGCTGGGAACTTATTATGTATTGGACCTTGCAAATGCTTTCTTCTCTATTCCAATCTCGGCTGATAGCCAAGGTCAGTTTGCCTTCACCTGGGAAGGGAGACAGTGGACCTTTCAAGTATTACCCCAAGGTTATCTGCATAGCCCCACCATCTGTCATGGTTTAGTGGCTGGGGACCTAGCCAAGTGGACAAAGCCCGGCATGGTTCCGATGTTTCACTACATCGATGATGTATTGTTAACCTCTGATTCTCTTACAGATTTAACCCAGGCAGCTCCAATGCTGCTTAGCCATTTGGAACAATATGGGTGGGCTGTGAACACAACCAAAGTACAAGGACCTGGGCTGTCAGTCAAATTCTTAGGAGTGGTCTGGTCAGGTAAGACAAGGGTCATCCCATAAGCTATTGTAAACAAGATACAGGCAAACCCTCGACCCACAATTGTAGCTCAGCTACAGACATATTTGGGACTTCTGGGGTATTGGGTATTTTATACCCCTTATGGCCCAAATGGCATGCCCACTGTATGCATTAACAAGAAAGGAGCCCCCTGGGATTGGACTGAGGAAATAGAACAGGCTTACTGGGCTACAAAAAGGGCAATACAGCAAGTACAGGCTTTACAAGTGGCTGATCACACTAAACCTTTTGAATTAGATATAAATATCACCTAAGAGGGGTTAGGATGGGGTTTGTGGCAGAGACAAGACCGATTCCGAACACCTGTAGGGTTCTGGTCTCAGCTCTGGAAGGGCACTGAAGTACACTATTCTCTAATAGAAAAACAGCTAGCAGCTGTGTATTCTGCCTTGATGGCCACTGATGCTATCACAGGAACTGCCGAAGTCCTAGTAAGGATAACACATCCCATACTAGGTTGGCTGCGCACGTGGACAACCAACCCTAAAACAGGTGTAGCTCAGACTCTCACTCTGTCTAAATGGGGGGCGTATATAGAACAAAGGAGCACTGTGTCAACAAGTCCTCTGTCCAAAGAGTTGCAAGCTGTGCTAGGCCCAGTAGAGGTTGTGGAGGAAACTTTGACACAACCCCTACTCATGGAGGTGGAGGCTATACCTTTCCATGAGGAATGGGGACCTATCACAGAGCAAGCTTGGTATGCAGATGGCTCTAGCATGGGACCCTCAGCATCATGGACAGCTGTTGCTGTCCAGCCCTCAACAGATACCATGTGGTATGAAAATGGCACAGGGCAAAGCAGTTAATGGGCAGAATTGAGAGTTGTTTGGATGGTGATAAAAAATGAGCCTGGGCCATTAACCATCTGTACTGACAGCTGGGCTGTGTACAAAGGTCTAACCCTTTGGATTTCTTCTTGGAAATATCAACGGTGGGTGGTAGGCCACCAACCCCTTGGGGACAAGCCATGTGGCAAGAGTCATGGGAATTGAGACATGAGAAAGAAGTAACTCTTTTCCATGTCACAGGACACTTCCCCTTAGCCAGTCCAGAAATGATGAAGCCGATGCCTTGGCTAAGGTAAGATGCTGGAGAGATGGTTACATCGACGAATGCAGCATGCTGGCAGCAAAACCATGTGGATGGTGGCTCAAGGATGGGCCTTGCCTATANGACCTGGGCTGTCAGTCAAATTCTTAGGAGTGGTCTGGTCAGGTAAGACAAGGGTCATCCCATAAGCTATTGTAAACAAGATACAGGCAAACCCTCGACCCACAATTGTAGCTCAGCTACAGACATATTTGGGACTTCTGGGGTATTGGGTATTTTATACCCCTTATGGCCCAAATGGCATGCCCACTGTATGCATTAACAAGAAAGGAGCCCCCTGGGATTGGACTGAGGAAATAGAACAGGCTTACTGGGCTACAAAAAGGGCAATACAGCAAGTACAGGCTTTACAAGTGGCTGATCACACTAAACCTTTTGAATTAGATATAAATATCACCTAAGAGGGGTTAGGATGGGGTTTGTGGCAGAGACAAGACCGATTCCGAACACCTGTAGGGTTCTGGTCTCAGCTCTGGAAGGGCACTGAAGTACACTATTCTCTAATAGAAAAACAGCTAGCAGCTGTGTATTCTGCCTTGATGGCCACTGATGCTATCACAGGAACTGCCGAAGTCCTAGTAAGGATAACACATCCCATACTAGGTTGGCTGCGCACGTGGACAACCAACCCTAAAACAGGTGTAGCTCAGACTCTCACTCTGTCTAAATGGGGGGCGTATATAGAACAAAGGAGCACTGTGTCAACAAGTCCTCTGTCCAAAGAGTTGCAAGCTGTGCTAGGCCCAGTAGAGGTTGTGGAGGAAACTTTGACACAACCCCTACTCATGGAGGTGGAGGCTATACCTTTCCATGAGGAATGGGGACCTATCACAGAGCAAGCTTGGTATGCAGATGGCTCTAGCATGGGACCCTCAGCATCATGGACAGCTGTTGCTGTCCAGCCCTCAACAGATACCATGTGGTATGAAAATGGCACAGGGCAAAGCAGTTAATGGGCAGAATTGAGAGTTGTTTGGATGGTGATAAAAAATGAGCCTGGGCCATTAACCATCTGTACTGACAGCTGGGCTGTGTACAAAGGTTTAACCCTTTGGATTTCTACTTGGAAATATCAACAGTGGATGGTAGGCCACTGACCCCTGTGGGGACAAGCCATGTGGCAAGAGTTATGGGAATTGGGCATGAGAAAGAAGTAACCCTTTTTCATGTCACAGGACATTTCCCCCTAGCCAGTCCAGGAAATGATGAAGCCGATGCCTTGGCTAAGGTAAGATGGCTGGAGAGAGCCCCAGCTACTGATGTATCCCAATGGTTACATCGACAAATGCAGCATGCTGGCAGCAAAACCATGTGGATGGTGGCTCAAGGATGGGCCTTGCCTATAAAATGGGAAGATGTAGTAAATGCCTGTCATGCTTGTCCAGTACGTGCTCAAGAGAGTCCACACCCCCGGTGGGTACCCCATAGAGACAGGCAAATAACTCGAGGAAGGGTGCCCCTGATTCGATGGCAAGTGGACTTTGTTGGACCACTGCCAAGGTCAGAGAATTTCAGATACATCTTCACAGCTGTTGATACAGCTACTGGTCTTCTGTTTGTACGGCCTCGTAATGCCCCAGACCAGGTAAACACTATGAAGGCACTGAATCACCTTACGGCCATGTATAGCCAGCCTGTAGTCATAGAGAGTGACAATGGAACCCACTTTATGGGACATAAGGTTCAGAAGCAGGCTTCCCAGTTGTCTATTCAGTGGAAGTTACATATGCCATATCATCCCCAGGCAGCAGGGATGATTGAGCGATACAATGGTCTCTTAAAAAAGGGGCTAAGGCTATCTGCCCAACCCCCATCCCTGAAGGGGTGGGCACGGCTGTTATGGCCTTCAGTCAGGATTCTAAATGAGAGACCCCGCAAGGGCGGGCCCTCTCCAGTGGAAGCTCTGCTGCATAGGGCTGCAGCACCTACACAACTGCAAGTCACTATAGAGATGAGCTTTTGAAGCCAGTATATGGCAAGAATGGAAATATTCTCTTACCAGCCCCAACCTGTTTACAACAGGGACAGACAGTACAGTGGGAATGGCCTTGGAGAATAGAAGTCCCCCATATACGCTGGGTAGGCCTAATAATGCCTTAGAGGAAAGGATTAGAAGAAGACTTGCAAATTTCACCTTGGGTGACAAGTACTTGGCTTCCTCGAGTAAAGGTAATGTGGCCTGGAACAGATAAGTGCTCTATTCCAAAGGGCACATTTGTATTATCATTATGGCCAATTATGAGTCCCCCTATACTGTTACATATAGAACCTACAGATCCAACAGTACTAGCAGATGATGTATGGAATCATAAACCAGGTAAGATAACTATTCCTGCAACCATCCTTTCCCAGGATGGCAAACCAGCATGTATCTTACCCAAGGGGCGAGAACTCCCCCTATTGGTACCAATAACCCTTCTGTTTTTTCACCCATAGTGTTCTGGCTGCAGGCACCAGGGTCAACTGGGTACAGACATATGTTCGTGTGACCGATGTGTTGGCTTATTGAATATACACTGAACTTCATACCAATGATGACTACTAACCGGACATGTGTGGCTAATTGAAAGAACAAAACTACAGGACAAGCCTTAAGGCATACTGGACAGACGATAGGTTGTATGAATGTAAGGGTCACTTATCCTTGCTAAGGGAAGATTCTGAATGTGTAGATTGTACGGCGAGGGACCCTGAAGGGGTGGATTGTTGGGAAAAACAGGAAAATGTCAGGGCCCCTAGGATGTTCAGAACCTTGCTGAGCATTTGCTGTAAATATCCTCAGGTGTTTCTTGTTACTATTTAATGTAAGTTGTGTACGGGCACCCAGGTGTCCAGGGTTGTGGACTTAAGTATAAAAGACTAACAGCTCTGGTCCACAGTGCGTCTCAGAGCTCTCAGAGAAGCCACTAGGATGGCTGCTCCTAGATCTGAATAAAAACCATACATTTTTCTATACCTATGGCTCCTAGAACCTTTTTTTTCTATTACCTAGCTCACAGACCTGCGTGTGGAGTGTTTAACCCAATCTGTGCGACAGACTCGAGGGGTCTGTAAGCCCTAGCTTTATAGTAATCTTCACCGCCACATGGAGANTGACCGATGTGTTGGCTTATTGAATATACACTGAACTTCATACCAATGATGACTACTAACCAGACATGTGTGGCTAATTGAAAGAACAAAACTACAGGACAACCTTAAGGCATACTGGACAGACGATAGGTTGTATGAATGTAAGGGTCACTTATCCTTGCTAAGGGAAGATTCTGAATGTGTAGATTGTACGGCGAGGGACCCTGAAGGGGTGGATTGTTGGGAAAAACAGGAAAATGTCAGGGCCCCTAGGCTGTTCAGAACCTTGCTGAGCATTTGCTGTAAATATCCTCAGGTGTTTCTTGTTACTATTTAATGTAAGTTGTGTATGGGCACCCAGGTGTCCAGGGCTGTGGACTTAAGTATAAAAGACTAACAGCTCTGGTCCACAGTGCGTCTCAGAACTCTCAGAGGAGCCACTGGGATAGTTGCTCCTAGATCTGAATAAAAACCATACATTTTTCTATACCTACGGCTCCTAGAACCTTTTTTTTCTATTACCTAGCTCACAGACCTGCGTGTGGAGTGTTTGTAACCCAATCTGTACGACAGACTCGAGGGGTCTGTAAGCCCTAGCTTTATAGTAATCTTCACCGCCACATGGAGAGGTCCTTCCTGAGGACGAAGCAGGAAGCACTGTGTACTAAGGACAGGAGAGCCACTCCACTTCAAATCAGGCAAGTAGATAAACTCCCTCTGTCCCCTTAAGCTAGAGGTTGTCTTTCAACTAGAGCACCCCTAATACCCCTGTTGTGGGTTGAATTGTGTCCCCCAAAAAGACTTAAGTCCTAACCCCTGACACCTGTGAATGTGACCTTCTTTGGAAACAGGGTCTTTGCAGATATGATCATGTTACAATGAGGTCGTATTGGATTCAGGTGGGCCTTATAAGACAAAGGAAACTGAGGCACACAGGCACACGGGAGAATGCCACGTGAAGATACAGGCAGGTATCAGAGTGATGTGTCTATAAGTCGAGAAATGTCAAGGACTGCCAGCCACCACCAGAAGCTAGGAGCGGGGCGCACTTCTCTCTGGGGATCTCCAGGAGGAAGCTACCCTGCTGACACCCGATATCGGACTTCCAGCTTCCAGAAGTGGGAGAGGATACACTTCCATTGTTTTAAGCCACCCAGTTGTGGTATGTTGTTACAGCAGCCCCAGGAAACTAACACACCACCAAACAGACGGTACTGAGTATGGTGACACCTCCTACCGCTGCTTCCAAGAAGCACGTCCAAGAGACCTCTGTGAAGCGGTATCCGTGGCAGCCGTGCTTTTCCTGGAGATGAAGTTTTGGCAGCTGCTGCCATCGGATGCCTGGCCGGTTGGCTCTCCTGCCCAACTCCTCCCCAGCAACTATGCTAAAGAAATCTTAGAGTTAGCCTCACCAGACCTCACCTGGGTTGCAATAGTCTGTCTTCTTTTTCTCTCTTGGTCCATCTGAGGTGGAAGGAAAAGGGACACGCCCCAGAGAGGCTGCTCATTAATATTCAGACTGGATCGGCACTAGCAGTTGATGAACCTGTAATGAGCTGACCGCAGCTTAACCACCCTACCCATCAGCACGCTACACCTGGAACTTTGCAGATTACAAAACCCACTGCACCTGCGCACGGGAAGGAACAAAACTGCAGACGACCACTATATGACCTTCCACCTGTGACGTTAGACTGGAAAGGCCACTGCACATGACCAAAAACTTCAGAAACTCAGCACATGACAGGAAGCAGGTGTGAACTCACATCAGCCTATTTGGCCTTAATTACCCTTGATCCTCCCCCACGAGGGAATATTCCTCCCCTTAGTCAGGATAGAGAAGCAGCCCCGTCCCAGAACAACACATCAACCCTCCCCTTAGGAACTGGGGGGCCTCCTTGCTTGCGGGGGACACCCATGCACGCTTCTGCGCCCTACCTTGGCTTTGTAGTAAAGCCCATGACTTCCGTCCCTCTGGCCTCTTTCCTTTCCTTTCGTTGGTCCCGTGAAAGCTTTTATCTTCATAGCTTGACCAAGAACCTGGAACCTCCATGCGGTAACACACCCTCCATACTGCCTGTTTCCCAAACTAACTGCTTTGTCCCTCCTCTGATTAAAAAGCTCCAGTGGTCACCAAGACCCTATGGAAAATTCCAGGCTCTTCAACATGTGCTTCAAGGGTCTAAACAATCTCCTCAGCTTCTCTCTATCTTCTTGCTGTCACTGCCCTGAGACATGCCCTCGACTTTGGTGATACTAACTCGATCCTAACATTCCACATGCTTCCACAGCTCCATGTTTTTGTAAACGCAGTTTACAGCAGTTTCCCCAGAATAACCTGCCTGTTAGTTGGCTCACACAGGAGTCAGTCCGAGCCGCCTTCTCCCACCTGCCTGCCCACACAGAAGTTGGAAACGTTACATCCTGGCCACCCTTGCTGCTAAAGAGAGTCGTGTGACACAGCTCTGGCCAACGAGATGTAAGTAGAAAACTATGGGAAGGTTTCTGCTTTCCTGATAAAAGGGGAAAACACGGCTGGCCCCATCCTCCCCCTCCTCTTCTTCCTTTGAATGTGGGCACAAAGCCCTGAGCTGTGGTAGCCAGCCTGTGACCATGACTGAAAGGCCAGGAGAGTTCCAGGAACTTCAGCCACTGCATGGTTGAGCTAATGTACCACCTTGAGTGCCTGTCCCTGGACTTACTGTAGGAGAAAATAACCTCCCATTTGTTTAAACCTTGCTGGTCAAGCATTCTGTTCCTTGCAGCTGAACATATTTCTAAACAATACTCTGGTAAGCTGTTCATTTTTCTAGATCTTTCCAGTTAGATTGCTGCTGCCTGTGAGAAGTAGTCCCAAACTTCCTGGTCAGACTATGACTTCCATCTGGAAGCACACGTGACAGGTGAACTTACCTGGGTTGCCGTGCACATCATATCATACCCAGTTCCTTACTTC
>NW_007727322.1:366329-367096 GCF_000696425.1 Galeopterus variegatus | reverse complement strand
CCCATTTGTTTAAACCTTGCTGGTCAAGCATTCTGTTCCTTGCAGCTGAACATATTTCTAAGCAATACTCTGGTAATCTGTTCATTTTTCTAGATCTTTCCAGTTAGATTGCTGCTGCCTGTAAGAAGTAGTCCCAAACTTCCTGGTCAGACTATGACTTCCATCTGGAAGCACCCGTGACAGGTGAACTTACCTGGGTTGCCGTGCACATCATATCATACCCAGTTCCTTACTTCCTGCAGTAGTCTGTGAGCTCTCATCTTATTCTTCAATGAGTCTGCCCAAGGCACTCTGGGACCCAGCAGAATGGTTTACACAGAGTAGGGGCTCCTAAAATGCATTGCAAGTGGAGAATTCCATTTCCAGGAGGATATCATGCGATATTATAACCTCTGGCTAGGTCTCTCACCCTTTGCTATCTACAATGGCTGACTCACCCCAGCAAGTCATTTCTGCAGGCAGAATATGCTCTGCAAGTCGATCATCCACTGGATACTTACTGTCTTCTCATGTTTGAGATGCAGTGGCATGCTCTGTTCAGAATACAAGGAAAGGAAGGCAGCACTTTCTCTTTTTAGGGCATATTGTAGTTCAGAAGTTGGGGCCGGCCCGGTGGTGCACTGCTACAGTGCGCCGCTTAGGAGCGCGGCGGCGCTCCCGCCGAGGGTTCGGATCCCACATACAGACCGGTTCCCGCTCACTGGCTGAGCGAGGTGCAGGTGCAACACTGAGGGCTGCGATCCCGTTGCCGGTCCCAGTCTGGTAAG
>NW_007727322.1:363614-365925 GCF_000696425.1 Galeopterus variegatus | reverse complement strand
TGGTAAGGGCGTGACACTGAGGGTTGCGATCCGTTGCCGGACACGAAAAAAGACGAAAAGGAAAAAAAAAAAGAAGTTAATGTTTCTCTTGCGTGTTTTAAATAACAATATAGCCAAAGGTATGGAAGCAATATTGTATTCGCTTAGAACGGTAGTTCTCAACCTTGGCTACATGTTAGAATGACCTGAGAGATTTAAAAAAGCGCAGTGCCAGGCCCTGTCCCCACAGAGTCTGATTCTGTTGGTCTGGTGCTCCTCCTCCCCACCCCATCTCTTTTAAAGCTCCCTGGGTGGTTCTAACACACCAACAGGGGTGCAAACCACTGACGTAAAAGAACAAGTGTGTCCTGGGAAGATTTCTTGGAGGATGCGACCTTTGGGCTTGAAGTAGAGGGGAAGTTGGACAGCAGGGAGAAGTAATTGAGGGGTGAGGAAGGCCGGGTGTGTGGAGGCAGGAATGCAACGTCAGTCTGCCTGTCAGCCAGTCAACCAGACTGGTGGGAGAAGAAGGTTCTGGTAGGCCAGTCCTGGGAGATGCAGCTAGAAATATAGGTGGGCCATCCAGGAAGGGCCCTGGATGCCAGAGCAACGAGTGCAGACCAACCTGAAGGCAAGGATAAGCCACTGGCAATTTTTATGCTAAGAAAGTAGTGTGAGCAAAGAGATTTAAGATAATCAGGGTGCAGGAGGAATACAGACTACAGTATCTGAATTATCAAACAATGACCCAGTCTCTCAAGATAATTATACTTGGGCTAACGCAGCCAGCCATGAAGGTGACTGTGGACCTGAGGCTCTCAGGTTAACCGTCCCTCCCACACCTCACCTTAGCTCTTGCCCAGTTCAGACATGCGCAGACCTACGTGATGTTTCTATCTGAATCCCAGGTTTCTTTGGAGTCCTTGATACCAGTAGTCATGTCTCCTTGAACCATTTATCTCTAATGCCTATCACAGGATATCATAGTGCCGGGACCCTCTCAGGTTCTCAAGAAAGGCTTCTGGAAAGGACAGACAGGAAGAAACCTGCAACAAGGTAAGGGCAGTTCCACCTGACTTAGGTAGATGCAGCTGCAGGCATGCTGGGACCTCAGAAACATGGGACAGAAAGGAATGGAAGAGAAGGTCCAGCCAGGGCTGAAGGGGACAGCTGGCTGTAGGGCTGGCTTCAGGTGTGGGTGAAAATCACACAGCATAGAACATTCCAGGGGGTGTGGTGAGCCACCAGGACTTGATTAGGCAAGTAACCAAGGCGTTCCAAACTTGTGAAGGTAGGGAGGGGCCCTGCAGCAAGGGGTTCCAGGTGACAGACATGCTAAAGGGCTGCTGGACACTGGAACCCCACTCTAGTTGGTTGAGAGGGGCATGGCCAGAGGGAGGGATCCAAAAGATGATGCTGGTGAGCTCTCAGCAGGGCCTCAGGACCAGACTAGACCTGAAGTCCCAAACAGAATCTGGGGCCAGAACCACAGAATGGCAGGGCCATCACAGCAGACATCAGGGCCAGGTTGTAGCGCTGAGGGCATATCAGTGCCCGAGGCTCCCCTGAGCCCTGGGCTGGTGGCAGCAGGGTGGGCGTGGACCCCACCACGTGGGGGTGTAGGGTTGCTCATACAACCAGGTCTGCACCTAGCACTGACTCAGGAGCTGCAGGCGACATCCCGCCCACATGACTCCAGCTGAGCAAAGTGGGGAGGGGATCCCAATGCCAAGATGCCTGTGGGATTTTCCTAAACAACAAGGGTGTTGTTTTGCTTTCAAGACTTAGCATGGGTTCCAAATCAATGAAATGAAACACAATTTGCCTGCCTCTTTCTTCTCTCTCTGAAAGATGTTGTGATCAATAACCATGTCCCCACGCTTCACCACTGCAGGATCACCAGGTGTCCCCGCTTCGCTCCACATCCCAACCCTCTGAGCCTGCATATGATCCTCTCTGGGGGCAGACACTACAGGGGCCACTCTCAGGAGGCAGCGGGGAAGCCACCACTGCGAAGAGCCCTGGCTGGAGTCCCAAGACCTGAGGTCCAGCCCTGACCTCCTCACTGACTCACCGCAGCCCTAGCGCATGGCCCCACAGGGTCTGTGTTCCCCCCCTGCAGACCAGACGTTTCCAAGTTCCCTTCCTGCTCTCCCAGCTTGATTTCCCACATTGGAGTGGACACAGGGCCTTGAGCATGCTGCTTCTCCACGTGCTGATTTGGCAACCACGTGTAGTGCAGAGGAGCAGGAGGAGGATGGAAGACAGGGCGAGCAGGCTGCACTGTGTGAAGCAGAAGCTTGGTGCCCGACCCAGAGCCCCGGGGCCAGGC
>NW_007727322.1:361303-363093 GCF_000696425.1 Galeopterus variegatus | reverse complement strand
GAGCAGGCTGCACTGTGTGAAGCAGAAGCTTGGTGCCCGACCCAGAGCCCCGGGGCCAGGCCACTGCAGTGAGCAGGGGGGAGGGCCTTTCCCTGATAGGTGCCACCATGCTCCCTGCAACCAAGACTCTGCCTTGAGGCGGGCCAGGTCTGCAGTGTGGCTTATGTTCCAGAACCTTCCCCTGTGGATTAAGCCAAAACTAAGCTTTACTTGAGACCACAGTCTCGCTGGGCCCTAGCCCTTCCACAGCTCTATCTGATTCCTTCTCCCTCTGTTCCAGGTTTCTCCTGGAGAGCACTCTTTTATTTTCTCTTGGCTGGTACACATTTTATTCTTAAAATAGTTTTTAACATCATGTATGAAAAAATTTGCATTCTTTTTCCTTTAGACGTCTCTGCATTCTTATTTGTTTTCTGTCATGTTCGGCAAATTTAAAACACAAATAAGGGATAGCAAATGTTACCAGAGTTAAAATAGCACTTCTCCTGACAACCCACTCGTGCTGTTTTGTGGTGAGCAAACCTGATAAATCAGGCGCCTTTGTAGCGTTCAGGAGAGCGCTCTGTTAATAAGTCACTCAAAGGATATCTGGCTCGGGGTCTGCTTCTAAGGACTTGATCTATGACAGCGTGTTTTCCAGAAATAAAAGTCGAGGGGCAAAACATGCATTATGGGAGGCTAAAGCAAACTCCCAGATTCGTTTTTTAAAAAAGAAAAGGCTACAAGAGCCCATTTGTTGGGGAGGGAAGCAGAAAAAGACCCGCTCCCTGCCTGTCCCGGAGGGCAGCGAACCCAGCAGCGCTGGAGCCCTGGTATTCCTGGTCCATCTCCTGAGCGCTACAGGACAGCGCAGAGCTCCCAAAATAAGGATGAGTCCATCGTCTTGACTAGCACCGGTCATGGATTACCTGACGTGACTCGTGCAACTAAGTACATCCTCTTTTGGAGGTGCCTCTCTTAAAAGCCACGTGAAAAGGGAATGGCGACACTCCAACAGTGACTGCGGTCCCATTCCTGCTAATAGTCCAACTCAAAGATGGCCAGAGGCCAAAACTAGCTAAAGCCACCCAGCCCATGGCGGCCACCGAAGTTCCAACCGAGAGGACCTAGTGAGAGGCGTAGAAAGCTCCCCGTGGGCTGTTCTCACATGTCCGTCAGATTTTGCTTGTTAGAAGCAAAGCCCTGGAGCCACCACACATGCGTTTGGTCCCTGGCTCAGCCCCTTGGTGGCTGTGTGGGCTGGCCTCAGTGTCCTCACCTGTCAATAACACACAGGGCTCCTGTGCTGTGAGATGCAGAGACACGCAAAATGAAAACAGCACCGGTGAGGGCTCAGTGTGCAGGGACTTGTTACTGTCCTAAGTAGGAAGGGCTCGTTCAGTGAGAGGCCCTGGGTCTCCACCACTGCACGAGTCTGGGCAAAACACTCAAGCACGTCAAGCTCTCAAACACAAGGCATGGTAGGAGGCCTCGAGGCCTGTCCAGATCTAAACTTGAGTGAGTTAATGACTTACTGACGTCAGCTTTGAGCTCAGCACAGTGCCAGGTCCTATACTGTCATTGTAGCCGGGACAGTTTTCCTCATTGATTCATGAGACTTATGCATGCCCATCAGCCAAAAGACACTGAACCAGGGATTGCTTTAAACAAACAAGAAAAAATCAGGGGTGTTGTTCATTAAAAAGAGAGAGAAAAGCCATAGGAATAAAACCCTGAACATCTCAGTATGTCTCATTGTTTTATGGTCTGTCTCTCCTTCCAAGGAGTTTAAGTCCTTACCAGGGACAAAT
>NW_007727322.1:355187-360455 GCF_000696425.1 Galeopterus variegatus | reverse complement strand
TATGTGGGATCCGAACCCTCGGCGGAAGCGCTGCCGCGCTCCCAAGCGGCGCACTGTAGCACTGCGCCACCGGGCCGGCCCTGCCACTGTTAAAATTTTTACCACACTCTTGGTGGCTAAAAACAATACACATTTATAATGTCACAGTTCAGGGCTGTGTTCCTTCTGAAGGATCTAGAGGAGAATCTGTCTCCTTGCCTTTTCCAGCTTCTAGATGCTGCCTGTATGGCTTGGCTTGTGGCCCCATGTCCCTGCAGCCTCCGCGTCCATCAGCGCTCTCCTCCTCCAATTCGAACACTCCCTCTTTTCCTGATAAGGACCCTTGTGATGACATCCAGTCCACCTGGATCATCCAGGATAATCTCTGACTTGGCTTGTGGCCCCATGTCCCTGCAGCCTCCGCGTCCATCAGCGCTCTCCTCCTCCAATTTGAACACTCCCTCTTTTCCTGATAAGGACCCTTGTGATGACATCCAGTCCACCTGGATCATCCAGGATAATCTCTGCATCACAGGGTCCTTAGTGTAATCACATCTGCAGAGCCCCTTTTGCCATGTAAGGAACATTCACAGGTCCTAGGGATGAGGACACAGATGTCTTTGAGGGGCTATTACTCTACCTATGACAACATGTGAAATACCCGAGACAGAGTAAGCACCAAGCACAGAGTAGGTGCTCCATAAACAGCATTTATTCGTCAGGGAAAAGGGGAAAGCAAGAATATTACAGCAACTAGTTCATGGAATGCAGCGTTCACTGGGCAACTACTAGTGGCCAGACACTGAACCAGGCCAGGGCATTTGAGGATTGGCAGTTCGCTGCCTAGGCTGAGGTGGACACTAGCCACGACAGATGATAAATAATCTCACTGGGGTCATTACCAGAGGACTGGAGAGCCAGGAGGAGGGTGCCCATCCCAAGCGCTGCCCACGCACCTCCAGCCTCTCAGAGTCCACTGGAATTTGTTCCCCGATGCGAGACCTCGATTGCCCAACTGTCCTGGGACCTTACAATACACGAGGGGCTGAGGCACTTCTAAGTAGTGTGAGCTGAGTTTTGGCTCAACTTTTGTCGACAAAACAGATTAATTTATAACTAAGTTTAAAAACTATTAAGATCAGATGAACCAACTCTGTCCATCTTCCTGAGAACACAAGACACTTCAGAAGTAAATACGCTGCTGGGGAGCCACACGGGGGGCATGTGGGGCGAGCCCGGACAGCGGACTCTTCAGAACAGCTGCTCATGGAACGAGCCTCAACGTGTTTAGAAAATGACAGTGGCCGATGCTGGTCGCCGCCTGCTGCTCCTGGGCACTGACTGCTCCATGCGCTTTACACGAATTAGCCCAGTACCCTCGCAGTTAACAAATACTTTTATATCTCCCTCTTTTTTTCTATTGTTGTAAAATATACATGAAATTTACCTCTTCACTGTTTATAAGTGCACAGTTCAGGGGCTCTAAATACATTCACACTGTTGTGCAACCGTCACCCCCAGCCATCTCCTTTCATCTTCCCAAACTGAAACTCTGTCCCCCTTAAACACTGACTCCCTCTCCCCCTCTCCCCATCCCCTGGCATCCCCATTCTGCAGTCTGTCTCTATGAATTTCATCCTCCAGGGTCCTCATGTAAGTGGAATCGTACAGTATTCGTCTATTTGTGTCTGGCGTATTTCACTTAGCACAAAGTCCTCAGGGTTCATCCATGGGGTAGCGCGAGTCAGAATTTCCTTGCTTTTTAAAGCTAAATAGTATTCCGCTGTACCCATGTACCACATTTTGATTATCCATTCATCAGTCAATGACACTTGGGCTGCTTCCACCTCTTGGCTACTGTGAGTGGTGCTGCTGTGAACATGGGTGTGCACACGTCGCTTCCAGTCCCCGCTTTCAACACTTTTGGGCGTATACCCAGAAGAGCAATTGCAGATATGATTTCCTTTTAAAGAAGAAATCAGGCACAGAGAGCTTACTCGCCTAAGTCAACGTAACCACGGGTCAGAACCAGGATTCTCCCAAGCGGGCTGGCTCTGGCATCCTGGCTCTTGACCACTGAACTGCACTGCCTCTCACCTGTGCCTCTCACCTTCTGATGTAACCACACCTGGAAGGTACAAAGCAGAGGCACGCCAGGGGCCTCTCAAGTGCTCCTCCATCTTCTCTGACCTCAGACTGCCACGGTGAAGTCTCCTCCAGAGGCTGAATATTCCAGTCCCCGCTTCCCCAGCTGAGGGCAAGTTAAGCTACTTGCTTAGACTGCTTCTTGTTGAGTGTGAGCATTTATTGGGGCAATCCATTAAACGGGACAGGTGCATGTTGAGGAGAGAGGTACATATCCTGGCTGCTGGCTGTGTTGGAAACTCTGAGGACCCAGTCCCGGGCCCCCACATTCTCTCCCTGGGGTGCCTTGGCAGTACCTGACACCCGCCTGTTACATTACTGATGTCTCCCCAGTTTACATTGCCAGCCCTGCCCTCCTCCGAGCTCCACAATTGCACTGCCAACTGCCTGCTGACTGCCCACTGGATGTCCTATGGGCATTTCCAATTTCAGTCAAAACAGATCTCCCGCTCTGCACAACCCCTCACCCCCTCCCTGCCCAGGCTTCCTCCCTCAGGAAATGACCCCACCGTGCACCCAGGGCTCAAGCCGGAAATCTAGGAGCTCTCTGTGACTTCTCTCTCACCCGCCACCCACATAACTCAGCTATGTGTCTTGCTGGCTCTGTTTCCAAAATGCATCCCGATAGCCCCCACCCATCTAGTGCAAGCTGCCTCCGCATCCTTCCAAGGGCCACAGTAACCTCACCGTCCCCCACTTCCGGCCCTGAAGTGATACGCTCTCCACGGCAGCTGGGATGGTGGATTTAATCTTAAATCCGCTCCTTCCCTCCTGGCCAAAACCTGTCATTGGATCCCAGCGTTCTCCAAATAGAGATCAAAGTCCTCATGACAGCCAGTCCTGGTACCATCCTGCTTCAACTTCTCCACCCCATCTTTGACTTTTCCCTGACATTCATTCAGGTATTCCCGTTAGAGCTGACCTTTTTCTCAGTCCTCAGTCAAGGGATAGTAGGATGAAATGTCCTCCAACAATATCAGGCCCTCATCCCTGGAAGTTTTAAATATTACCTGCTAAGGAAAAAGGGTCTTTGCAGGTGCAATTAGGTTAAGGATTTTGAGATGAGGTGCTTGTCCTGGATTAGCCCGGTGGGCCCTGAATGCTACAAGTATCCTCAGAAGACAGAAGTAGATGGAGATTAGGCACAGGCAGAGGAAAAGGCTGGAGCAATGCAGCCATAAGCCGAGAACTGCTGGGGCCACAGGAAGCTGCAGCAGTCAAGGAAGGGTCCTCCCCTACAGCCTCCGGAGGGAGCACAGCCCTGCCCACACCTTGATTTCAGACCTCTGGCTCCCAGAACTGTGAGAGAATAAGTTTCCATTGTCTTAAGCCTTTACATTAATGGTGATTTGTCAGAGCAGCCAATGGAAACTAATGCACATACACAAGCCAAACTTGTTGCTACCGCGGGGCCTTTGCATCGCATGCTCTGCACAGCTGCTCCTTCCTGTCTTCCAGTCTCAGCACAAGTTCAGGACTTAACTCATCAGAGAGACCTTCTCAAGCCCCCGGCCCTCCTAGCAGGCCCACATCACTCTCTATACATCATCCTATGTATTTTCTTCTCACCACTCATCACCATTGTTATTATCTTATTGATAACTAACTATAATAAGGTATTTATAATAAGACATAAATATAATAAGATATAGCTTATTTATTTCCTTCTGCTCTAGTCTATCAGAGCAGGGACTTTATCTTGCTCAATGCTGAAGACCCAGTGCCCAGGATCCTGCTGTGGTCACTTGCTAGGGCTGCCATAACAAGACACCACAGACTGGGTGGCTAAACAACAGAAATGCATTGTCTCGCCATTCAGGAGTTCCAAGATCAAGGTGTTAGCAGGTTTGGTTTCTTCTGAGGCCTCTCTCCTTGGCTTGTAGATGCCTGTGTCTTCACATGGTCGTCCCTCTGTGCCTGTCTGTGTTCTAATCTCCTCTTATAATGACACCACCCAAAGGACCCTTATTAACTTCAGTTAATCACCTCTTTAAAGGACCTATCTCCAAATACATTCTGAGGTACTAGGGGTTGGGACTTCAGCATATGAATTCTGGGAGGACACAATGCAGCCCATAACAACTTGCTGATATACGGGCAGCAACAAGCATGCTGTCGTGTGAGTGATAAACTATGAGCATAACAACAGAAAAACAAATAAAGGAGATAAATTGGAAAATCACAAAAGAAAAACTCAAATGCACAGCAAACACCTAAAAATATGTCCTGTCTCACTAGAATCAGAGAAACACAGGCTAAGTCAACAGTGAGATACCATCACTTGCCTAACAAAACAGCCAAGGTGAAAGAGAATGGAAAACAGCCACCTGTAGGCGTGCGGATGTGGGGAAACTGGCCCTGTCATGCCTTGCTAATGACAGTGCACTCGGAACGCACCTTCTGCAGGGCAACTTAGCGAGACGTTCCTTTCAAAGCATAGTGTTGCACGGTGTGGGCGGACTTCCTTAAAGAAGTGACCTGAAGGGTAATTCTCAGTCAAGTGACGGGGAGAGAGGCACGAATAAGGCAGAAAGAGCAGTCTGTGTGACAGTCTGGAAGCCACAAAGCATTTTGAAGAGGTGGGAGAGAAGGAAGTGGAGGGGCCGACCGTGCTGCTCTTCACAGACCAAGGTCAGCACCCATGTCCTCTTCCTCCCCAGACAAAGAGCAGTCTGTGTGACAGTCTGGAAGCCACAAAGCATTTTGAAGAGGTGGGAGAGAAGGGAGTGGAGGGGCCGACCGTGCTGCTCTTCACAGACCAAGGTCAGCACCAATGTCCTCTTCCTCCCCAGACCCAGCTGTGTGAACACCTTCATTCACGTCTGCTGCTTTGCCCATGTTTCATTTTCTTGATTGCCCTTACTACCTAAAATGACCTCTCTTCATACAATTTATTGAAATATCTGTGTCTATATTTGGTTCTTGGCCCCCTAGACAAGAACAGGATTTGGGCCTTTACGCTAATGGCAGGTAGTAAGCCATGGAAGGGATTTCAGCAGAAAGAGGTGTGATCAGGGCCGGCCCGGTGGCGCACTGCTATAGTGCACTGCTTGGGAAGTGTGGTGGCGCTCCCGCCGAGGGTTCGGATCCCACATACAGACCGGTTCCCGCTCACTGGCTGAGCGAGGCGCGGGAGCAACGCCG